>NW_027505382.1:0-198886 GCF_021521415.1 Bidens hawaiensis
CAGGTATTTTACTTGAAACTAATTACTATAAATTGAAGTTTAAAAGCTTTTATGTATATTTTTTTATGATGTTAATTCAATTACAACAACCGTTTGTACATTGTTTTCTTTATTGACAAAGGGACTCAATTGAGGGCACATAATTTTTTTTTAAAATGCATGTGTAAAATATCATTTGAACAGATGTATTACAATATATGTGATGGGAAATTTGCTAATAAGGGTACTTCATATTTTTAAATGATTTGATTGTAGTGTTATATTTCATTTTAAATTTTAAAATTTGAAATGCATGTTTTAATGTGTACTAATTATTCAGGATTGGGTAATATGTCGGGTGTATGAGCAAAGCTATGATAACGATGATGGCAATGTCGGCATGGAGCTTTCGTGCTTAGATGAAGTGTTTTTGTCGTTAGATGATTTTGATGATATTAGTTTTCCAAATTAGGAAGATTAATCATACATTACGCTGATCCGTTATTAATCTTTACATGTAAAATGTTCCTATAGTACGTCATATCAAGAAGTTACACTATTTCTAGTGATAAAAGAGTGGTGTTAAAAGAATTAGTGACACAGTTTGAATTTATAGAATGCAAACTAAATAAAAGTTGATTTTCTTGAGTTATGATATATGCAATTTGTAAAAACAAATAAAAAATAAGGAAAATAATAATTAATTAACTAGTGGTGGTGGTAATTTGAATTTGGATTAAAATGAGTGTTAATAATGACCCTTAAAACGTGAAAAAAGAGAATTCATCATGCACAAACCCAACACAGCACACAAATTGGGGGCTTGTGGCTACAGTTGCTTGAATTTTCTTGCATTTGACGGTATATAAAAAGTTGCATAAGTTATATCTAATTTTTTTTGTAAAAAATTTATTAAAGATATTTTAACTTGTAACTTTAAATGCAAAATAAATTTTAAAAGATTTGAAAATAAGAACTCTAGCAGCTACCTCTATATCACATGACATGTTATTTATCATATAGACATGTCTTAGTGAAGATTACTTCAAAAGAAATAATTCTAAACTTGTATTTGATTTCCTTTAAGAAAAGGTATTTAGTAACTAAATTAAATGCTTAAAATACTCTTACCAAAACTTATCTTAATATGAGAATTTAGTGGAAGTTTTATGTATAAATGTAATCAACACTAGAAAATAAAATTATATAGAACTATAATGAGTATACGAAAAATTCATTTAACTAAACCAAAATTACTCTATATGCTATTAAATTAGCATGTGTTATCCTTGTGCATGGACCATGCTAATCTTCTCTGTATCATTTCGACTTTATCAGATGTCCAAAAGTGACAAATGTATTGTATTAGTAGTAAACTAAAATAGCGTGAGTTTTTAAACGCAATAAGCCTAACAAAACCTTGTAATGATGTTTAGAAAAGGATAAATAAATAAATTCAGCTATGAATATGTTTTAACTTATCAATGAGTTTGCTCTATAATACAAAGTAGTATACATATAACAACCACTGATACAGTTATTATTACTATATTATAAATAACATGTTATTATTATTATTATTGTTAATAGTTGTATTTTTAAATAGTAGGTGTTTAAAAGAACACAAAGTGTCTTCTTGTGGATCAAGTGATATATCGTATTTTTGGGAAGTTCACGTGAAAGAAAATGTGGGGCCCTAAAAGCAAAATGAGCTTGTTTGGCGGGGCCCACCGATAGCATACTTTTCCATTTCTGCTACAGAAGCCTTTTTGGTTGTTAGTCGCCTGGTGTCACATAGCATTGAACTATATATATTTTCCAATGTTTATATAAACTTTTTAAAATAACAAAAATGATATTTCTTTTGGGTGGTTGCTTAGGGCAGCATGCATCACAGGTGACGCAAGCACCCCCGCGTGACTAAGGATAAGTGTGCTCCAACTATTTCAATGAGACATGACATGTCCAATAACATCGATTCATGGTTCTAAATTTTGTCCAGGTTATCCAAACGAGTTAAAGTTATATATGCACAAGATTTTATCATCTTATCATGCTACTAAGCCTATAGCATCTTACATAAGTGCACTTTAGTTCACATGATCTATGTCACTTGTCACTGAGCATAGAGAATATTAATGATCTCGTTCCATGTTCTGAAATTCATGTGAAATACAAGGTTCCCTAAGGGTGAATGGATGGAGATTCAATATACTTTTGTTGAATTCCTTTATGATTTGAAAGGAATCTTGAATTGCTTAAAATAAAGAAATTTAAGTTATCAATCCAAATTCAGTTCATTTTTCAACAAACACATTGAAAAAGGAATTCATAGTCGAATTCTAACAAATTTAGCGAAACACGCCCCATTAAAAATTCAAAATTATATTTCAATTCAATTAAATTCTTCGTAACAAGCACACCCTAAGTTTTTATTATTCTAACAGTATTTTTTAAGATAGCAACAACATTAACCAATTATCATAAT
Source organism: Bidens hawaiensis (assembly GCF_021521415.1). Classification (NCBI taxonomy): domain Eukaryota; kingdom Viridiplantae; phylum Streptophyta; class Magnoliopsida; order Asterales; family Asteraceae; genus Bidens; species Bidens hawaiensis. The sequence continues at coordinate 2,468 of NW_027505382.1, forward strand.
TATCCATCATAAAAGTTTCACAACTCACTACAACAATAGTGAATTAAACATACTGAGTTGGAAGCACGTTGTAGTGAGTTGGACAAATGTTTATATACATGTCCACCACAACTCATTACAACAGTGAATTAAACCGACAAATTAAATATATCTTTATGTGTGTAGATGAGTAGATATATGAACAGCTTATATAGATCAAATAGTCCGTAAATTTGTATTTGATGACCGAATTTTAAATAAACTAATCTAACAATTTACAGAATTTTGAGATTAATAACCAGTGTAACCGTTTTCGTTTGTATTTAACTATAACACTGCGTCTCTAACCCTATAAAATTTTAGCTAGATTTGTTAACTTATAAAATATAAGGACCAAATTTGAATATTCTGAAAACTTCACCCATCGCGATACGCGACGGGGCAAACATAAGGCCATCGTGTAGTGCGATGGTCTTGCACACAGATCAAGAAATGGGTGGCGTAGCGATACGCTACGACCTAACCACAACGGTCATCACGTATCGCGATGACCATGCTGAGTCACTGGACACGTGTCCAACCACGTGTCAACACGTGACACGATATGACAGGCCACGTGTCATGACCATATAAGGCGGCGTCGCGATACGCAACGGGTGTGAGAAAACCCATCGCGTATCGCGATGGGTCCCAGAGATCGCCTATAAAAGGGGTGAACGGGTTTGAAGCCAAATTCATCCCAAAACACCTCCACATTCACATACTTAACCTAGAAAGGCGTGCCCTATTGCCGTGTCAAGCCGACGTGCCATTTTCTCGAAGTTTGTGCTAGAAACGAAGTCATAATCAAGTATCAATCACATAAGCTAGTAGATCAAGATCCTGCTTTTTTTTTATTATCATTCTAAGTATCCAATCTAAGGTAGGGGTTATGCTTAAGTGATTTAAATTATAGCTTAGACAATCAATCGAGGCTATGGCCTTTAACCATGAAAGTATTTTGTAACATTCACATTCATAAACGAGTTTTCATAAACGTTACTTCATAGAAAAGTAATGTTAACCAAAGATATATTTTGACGGGCATGTAGTAAACTGTAAGGGTGATATCACTAGTAGTAAGTTTCTTGCCTAAGGAAACAAATCTCAATCAACCGAGGGACCCGTTTACTTACCTGGAGAAACTTACCAACGTGTTATAACCTATTAAGTCAAAGCATGCTACATCAAACGTCACATAAAAACTAAGTGTTTTCATTCACAATCAAAGATAAACGATTTCAAGGTTAAGTTTAGCAATCATAACTTAATCAAAACACCATTCATGTATTTATACCAACCTATTTATGTATAGGTTAAATATAATTCTCAATCGTTCACAGTCAAGGTTTTCCAACACCGACGGTACAGGTGAATACGTTAACCTTTTTAATAAATCAAAACATATTTATACTCGCCAAGATAAACGGGTGTTTGTCTTAACGAGTCAATTAATGATTTCATGAGATTACATGATCTCTAAAACGTTATAATACAAAGTAGAGAATAAAATCAACTCAGACCGAATATGCATGTGTCTGGATCCAAACATAACTGTTAAGCCTAATCAATCAAAGGCTAGGTAGCCGCAGGCTAAACGGTCATGACTAGTTCTCTGTTCAGGGCCCTGTGGCTCAGAGAATACCGTTATGTGTGTAGGTCAGTGGTACATATACCGGAAGTAGAAAAGTTTCCGCTGAGATTGTCGAGAAACTATATTTGTATTGTAATGTCATTCAAATGTTTTATAGAGTCATACGTGTTCACCAGCATATAGCTGACGTATTTTTCCAACCCATTGCAGGTAATTAAGCATAAGTAGCAATAGCAAGGATTGGAGTCTTATGAAGATAGAAGCGCGTAACAAGATGGCTCTGTTTCGATAAACTAAAATCCTTGTAATATGAAACATGTATTTTGTTAACTAATACTTGGGTATTTAATTCCCGAGTAAATTTTCAATGTAAATTAATATTATATTCAAACCTAAAGCCTTCTGCTAAAATTAACCTATAACTCTGATATATTTAAAAAACAGGTACCAACTTGTGGTCACACGCCTAGGCCCTAAGTCGGGGTGTGACAGGTTGGTATCAGAGTTATCGGTTTCAGCGAATTAGGTATTTAAACATTAGTATCTAAGCTTTAACCTTAAAGTAAGTATTATTATTATTATTATTATTATTATTGTTGTTGTTGTTGTTGTAAGGATAAGATAGGATTGGTAAACTTCCTATCCCTAAAAATCTAATTAAGTGCAGATGTCTTACATTAACTATCTTGGTCATAGACACTGATGACCGTCGTTCGAGTCATGCAAAAACCTAAATAACCTAAGTAGATAGGGTACATAAGGTATCGTATCCACCAGGAGTATGTGGTCAATGCAAATCGTGTAACAGATTTAATATTATGAAGTAGCAGGTTTTAGTACTGATCACACAAGCAAATAAGTTGGTTAAATATTGATTAAGCAAATTCACGAATTCAAACAATTAACAAAGAAGACTCATCCTCGGGGTTCAAGAATGCAATTAAACAGTTTCTCATGCAACCTAACAGATTATTTATCACAGACTAACTGAAGACTGATTAACGAGTTAAACATTAGGCACCAACAATCCCTAACACACGGAACCGGTTATCAACGGTCCCTGCCAGTGTGACTCAACTAAGAGCAATTGTGTGCTTTTCAAACTAGACAAACAACCCTATGAGCAATTACTATAGCAACCGACAAACTAATCGTTCTGATCAACGTAAACCTAAACCTATTGAATGCACAACAATACTAAATATCAATACTCATAGATCAATAAAAGATAATTAAAAATAGTGTATTCATGGTTACAATCAAAACTGAAATAAATACAAACTCTACATCCCGGGAATGAATCGGAGAAGATTAGCCGAGCATCGTCATCGATAGATCTTCGATTATGATAAGGAAGGCCATTAGGATTGATCAAGAGATGATTGGTAGCCTTGTAACTCACCCAAAATTGCCTAATAGCTGCTGGTGGTCATCAATATTAATTAGGGTTCGTCAAATAGAACATATAGGTCAAAACCTGATTTTTCCCGTTTTTATGTGCATAGCGATACGCGATGGCCATATGACCATCTCATCGCGTATCGCGACCTAAGAAACCTCATTTTCAGATTCCTCACTTCGATAAACCCAAAATTCATATATTATGGCTCTCTTAACTCATTTTCTAGCTCAGATATGCTCGTTTTACTTCAAGGTCGCATTTTGTCAACCCATCTTGTTCAGTTTTAGCATCGGCTTATGATTTCTCATCCATACTCTTCCTGAATCCTTGTAACACTTCCTTAGACATCAAATCATGTTTCGGTCTTCCCGAGATATCATTCCATGCTCGTAAAAGTCTCCAATTTAACATCTTTAATGATCAATGACCTGAAATACAAAAGCACGTATGAAGTACCAAAGTTCTAACAATATATTCAATGAAACTACATAATTAATACACTAATATATATACAAAATACCCGACCATCAGACACCGAGTAGCAATCCGAACCAACATTCATCTACGAACCATCTGATATGGAAAGTAGCAATAGTTATTATACAAGCTTTTTCAATCACAATCAACCAATCATTCCGACGTTACCATATGGGAGCCAACCCGTGTATCTCCCAGGAAGTCAACAATGCCCAATCGAAATTTCCAACAAAACTGCAGACAACATTCCCTAGTACTACCCATTTGAAATTCCCACTTACCATCCTTCCGAGGAGCAGGAAGTACAGAGTAAGATCAAACATGAAACTGATTCGTCAAGCTGGATGGACTGCCATTCTGACCAAAGCAAATGGCACTTTGGATCGCCACCACCAGACTACCCATATCAAGTTCCACAAATTGTTGCTGAACCAAGTTGTAAACCAAGGATGAGGGTCACCTTACCATACAAAAACAGATTTAATCCAACACCAATCAAGAATCCTTGTGAATCGGAGGAAGAACCCGAGGAAGAGGAGGATCCCGAGGAAGAAAATGAGGAGAACGAGAATCCCTATTTTCCTCCGTATGTTGGATCGAGACCTTCAATATCACAACAAGCTAATGAGATCGGCGAGGAAGCAAATCTCATTGAGGAATTCTATATCACCAATATCCCCGATGTAGAAATGCATGCATACGTTGCAAACCCGCATCTCTATCCAAGGGAAAACGCTTATCTCTTCCCAGCTGCATCCGCACCGACGGGATATCCAAACCCGCCTAATTTAGTGATGGACGAGCTGAGGAACGAGAAAGTGTACAAAAGAAGAATAGAAAAGAAGATAGTTAAGAAATGTGACAAGATGAAAAATCTTGTTAAAAAGTGGATTAAGGATTAGGAATCGTTGTTATGTACCGTTGTTGACTATTATGTTCTCTTTTGTAAAATAAATAATGTATGATAAAGAAAGTGTATCGTTTTCTTAAATTTTGTTTTATTCATGTAACAGCATGTCTAAAGCCAATAGTAACCTAGAGATTCAATTAAATAATAAAGAAAAGACCGTGGAAGAAAACATACAATTAACCAACGGTAAAGACAAGACTATTGCAGAATATATTCAAGCAATACCACAAAACTATGTACTTGGTATTCGCGATCTGATTAAGGAAGTTGTAACTCCACTCTATGAATTAATGAAAAACGATCTAAGCCGAACCGCTTCCCAATCTAATAAAAGGGTAAGTCGAAGCAAAAGTGAAACTGCTAAATCAAAAAAGGAATAGAAAAGGGAAACAGAAAAGAAGAGAGTAAGAAAAAGGAAAGTGAGAAAAAGAAAGAAGCAAGTGATGAAAGCTCAACCGCTGAAAACGACCTCCGTGATAAAACAAAGAAACTTAAGATACATGAAGGTTATGATTTCAAAATATTCAAGGTTTATAATCCCAAAGAGTTCCATGGGGATAAGGGAGCGATAAATACCCTCCGATGGTTGGAGGAAATGGAATCGATAGTGTTGATAAGAAAGTGCACGGAAAATGAGAAAGTTCAATATACCTCTCAGATGTTTAAGGGAGAGGCATTAGAATGGTGGAATACCCTAATCGGAATCAAGGGTAGAGAAAATTTATACAATCTAGACTGGGCAACGTTTAAAGCCATGATATTAAAGAAGTCTTGCCCAATTAACGAAATGGATCAATTTCAGAATAAACTATGGAATCACAAAGTTGTGGGAACAAACCTCGAGGAATATAACACCAAATTTCTTGAGTACTGCAGAATTGTCCCTCACTTGGTCACTCCAGAAATTAACAAAGTGACACGATACATCTACAACTGTTACCAATAGAAATCGGTGATTTGGTTCGTTCACATATGCCGTCTTCGACGGAATCTGCTATGGAGTTGGCCAGAAACCTGATGGATGGGATGATTAGGAACCGTGATGAGAAAAAAGAGATGACGGAAGAACGACTGTGGGAGGAAAAAGGAAGACAGTTGAGAAGAAACGAGAAGGGGCGTTTGTGTATAGTCGCCCTATGTGCAAATCTTGTGGTAGGAGACATTCTGGTAGATATCTTCGACCAACCAACACTGTTATATGTAATTTTTGCAAGAGACCAGGTCATGTGGAAGCAGACTGTAAGAAGAAGGCAGTAGTATGTTTCGACTGTGGTGAGAAGGGACACTTTAGCAATGAGTGTCCAAAGAAAAATCCGGCAACAACGTCGGCTGGTTCAAGTGGCAGCGGTGCCAAGACCGATGCCAAGAAAGGAAACGCTTATGCATTCATGCTGGATACGCAGAAGGCAGTAGACATACCGAATGTGATCACTGGTACGTTTCCTATTAATAATGTTTATGCTAGGGTATTATTTGACTCGGGTGCAAACCAAAGTTTTATAGATTATAAATTCTGTAGTCTATTAAATGAACCCTTAATTAAATTAGATAAACATTATGAAGTCGAAACTGCTGATGGAAATGTGAGTAGAATAACTGAAGCTTTAAATAATGCCACAATTTCATTAGCCGATCACATCGTTCCTGTACGACTGTTATCTATGACGTTAGCAGGTTTTGATGTAGTATTAGTAATGGACTGGTTATCGTCTAATCAAGCCCGTATATTATGTAACGATAAAGCCATTGACATTCGAACATCTAACAATAAAACCATTCGTATCACCAGAGACAAAGTAGCAGGAAAAGTAGGAATCATTTCTAAGATAAAAGCAAGTAGTTTCTTAGGTAAGGGATGCCTTGTATTCATGGCCTATGTAACTAAAGAACCCGAACCCAAGAAGATGAAAGAAGTACAAACCATGTCCAAATTCCAAGATGTATTTCCTGACGAATTACCAGGAGCCCTGCCAGATAGAGAGGTAGAGTTTAGGATCGACCTCATGCCAGGATCTTCACCGATAGCTAACTCTCCTTATCGTCTAGCACCTACGGAGATGAAAGAGTTAAAGAAGCAGTTAGGTGAGATTTTGGGAAAAGGGTTTATACGACCGAGTTCGTCACCATGGGGAGCTCCAATTCTGTTCGTAAAGAAGAAGGACTGATCGATAAGAATGTGTATAGATTATAGATAACTAAATAAGGTCACCATTAAAAACAAGTATCCACTTCCAAGAATAGACGATTTGTTTGATCAGATCCAAGGAGCAAGTTGTTTTTCAAAGATTGATCTTAAATCAGGTTACCATCAGTTGAAAGTACAAGAAAAAGATATACCCAAAACAGCATTCAGAACCCGATAAGGACATTATGAGTTCACCGTGATGCCTTTCGGACTCACTAATGCTCCGACAGCTTACATGGACATGATGAATCATATTTGTAAACCATATCTTGACAAATTTGTTATCGTCTTCATTGATGACATTCTTGTTTACTCAAAATCCAAGGACGATCATCAAGTTCATCTCAAAATCATACTTGAAACCCTAAGAAACGAGAAATTGTATGCCAAATTCTCCAAATGTGAATTCTGGTTGTCCGAAGTTCAATTTCTTGGTCATGTTATAAATGAGAAGGGTATTCAAGTAGATCCAGCTAAAATAGAAGCCATTACCAAGTGGGAGAAACCCAAGAACCGACTCAAGTCAGAAGTTTCCTAGGCTTAGCCGGATATTATCGAAGGTTTATTCAAGACTTTTCCCGAATAGCCGTTCCATTAACTTCACTCACAAGAAAGACAATTAAGTTTGAATGGAGACCAAAGCAAGAAGAAGCATGCGAAACACTCAAACAAAAGTTAAACAATGCACCTATCTTGGCTTTGCTAGAAGGACTAGAGAACTTTACCATTTACTATGATGCTTCGCACACGGGAATGGGATGTGTTTTAATGCAAGGAAAGAAAGTAATTGCTTATGCTTCAAGACAATTAAAGGTACATCAAAAGAATTACACCACACACGATCTTGAATTAGGCGCCATAATTTTCGCGTTGAAATTATGGCGACATTACTTGTATGGTGTTAAGTTCATTGTATACATTGATCACAAAAGTTTGAAGCATATATTCGATCAAAAGGAACTGAATATGAGACAAAGGCGTTGGATGGAAAAGCTTAATGACTTTGACTGTGAGATCATATACCATGAAGGAAAGGCAAATGTTGTGGCTGACGCCTTAAGTAGGAAGGAACATGAGAAACCAAAGAGAGTCTGAGCTCTTAGGTTGGAACTTAAAGTAGATTTAGTCAGTCAGATAAAAGAAACTCAGAAGTTGGCACTAGAAGAAGGAAACATTAAGGCCGAAAAAGCGAACGGTACCATTGATCAACTGATTAAAGGAAGCGGTGAAATACTTAAACTCGGTACAAGGACTTGGGTACCGATGGTCGGGAGTTTAAGAGATAAGATTCTAGAAGAAGCACACAAGTCAAAGTATGTGATGCATCTGGGAAGTGACAAGATGTATCACAATCTAAAATATGATTACTGGTGGATCGGTATGAAGAAAGATATTGCTCTGTATGTTGCTAAGTGCCCGACGTGTTCAAAAGTATAAGCCGAACATCAAAAGCCGTTAGGATTACTACAACAACCAGAAATCCTGATATGGAAATGGGATATGATAACCATGGATTTCATCATGAAGTTACCTAAAACTTCTCGCCAAAATGATGTGATCTAGGTTATTGTAGATAGACTTACTAAGTCTGCCCATTTTATTCCGATACAAGAAACGTTTAGCATAGATAAGTTAGCACATTTATATGTCGAAAACATAGTATCCTTACATGGTGTGTCGCTATCCATCATTTCTGATAGAGATAGTCGTTTCACTTCAAATTTTTCGTCAAGCTTTTAAAAGGCAATGGGGACTCAATTAAACTTAAGTACTACATACCATCCCCAAACTGATGGCCAAAGTGAACGTACAATTCAAACTTTAGAAGATATGCTTCGTGCCTGTGTCATTGACTTAGGAGGAAGTTGGGACACTCATCTTGCTTTAATGGAATTCTCGTATAACAACAATTATCATACGAGTATCCAAATGGCACCATTTGAAGCATTGTATGGGCGTAAGTGTAGAACACCTGTATGTTGGTCTGAAACAGGTGATAGTAAGTTATCTGGACCCGAAATTGTTCATAGAACCACTAATCAAGTTATACAAATCCGCGAACGATTGAAGGCAGCAAGAGATAGACAAAAGAGTTATGCGGACATTCGTCGCAAGCCTTTGGAGTTCAAAGGCTAGGTAGCCGCAGGCTAAACGGTCATGACTAGTTCTCTGTTCAGGGCCTCGTGGCTCGGAGAATACCGTTATGTGTGTAGGGCAGTGGTACATATACCGGAAGTAGAAAAGCTTCCACTGAGATTGTTGAGAAAACTATATTTGTATTGTATTGTAATGTCATTCAAATGTTTTATAGAGTCATACGTGTTCACCAGCATATAGCTGATGTATTTTTCCAACCCATTGCAGGTAATTAAGCATAAGTAGCAATAGCAAGGATTGAAGTCTTATGAAGATAGAAGCGCGTTACAAGATGGCTCCGTTTTGATAAACTAATATCATTGAAATATGAAACATATATTTTGTAAACTAATACTTGGGTATTTAATTCTCGAGTAAATTTTCAATGTAAATTAATATTATATTCAAACCTAAAGTCTTATGCTAAATTTACCCATAACTCGGAAATATTTACAAAATAGGTACCAACTTGTGGTCACACGCCTAGGCCCTAATTCAGGGTGTGACATTAACACATTGCCTTATGGGTAACCTTGTGCTAAGTCAATAAGATGTCTCACCAATTAAGATTTAGCCTTTGAATCGGTCAATATGCTTCCAATGCTTATTCATTAAGAGGCTTCATGAACCATTAAGATGTGTGTTTTTAAATTAATTACACACACTCTATCTCTAACTGATTCAAAGGTAACATCTTAATAATATCATTAAGATACTAGCAAACACCCCTAAGTGATGCTTTGGCATTCCTTCTTTTTGACCTTTAAGACATGTACAAAAATTTAGAAAGGGGTGTATTATCCCTACGCCACTTCAAATTCAAATTTCATATCCCCAAATTTGTTAGTTCTCAAACGGCCGTTTGAAAAGAAAGGAAGCTATAATTTGATATTTTAGCTTGCAAACAGTCAATTAAGCAAAATCCTCAAACAAACATATGAAAAGATACCTAGCTATGATTTGACATTTTAACAAGCAATCGATCGTTTGACTAATCCTTAAACGGCCATTTGAAAAGCGTCGTTGATTTAATATAAGATGACATGTGTATAATAGGTCCCATACATGATATAAATTCCAATCTTGTTACTAAATATTCGGCATAACTAGAGAAAATATTATTTTTGGAAAAACTCACAAAACCATTTCCTATTCCTATGTGTGTTGCGTGGATGTGCATGCATGTATATAAACAAGGGTGTCGTGTACTACAATTTAGAGTAGAGAACTGCGATAATATTTTTTAAGTGTGATACTCTGGTCATTAAAGTAAAAGGAATAAAAAGTGTTTGAAGCGTAGGAGGGCTTCAAGATGCGATTTTTACATTCGTGAGGTTTGAGGCAATGGTGGTTGTGTGCTTTCAGTCTTTCAGATATGTACACAGATTTTAAACACTTGGTTGTAATAGGTTGTGAATGGTAAACTTGAGTTTATGACATACTTTCAACTAAAAAATTTAAGTGTATGATATATATCGAAGAGTACACTTTCTTCTTTCTATAACAACCAACAAAAAGATTATATCTAAGTGTATTATTTTGAATTTTTGAAAAGGTAAAACTTGACAAATGTATCTATCTACCCACCAACGATTCTTAGATAGAGACTACGGTGTGAATACTATCATTTTTTTTCCACCCATTAATGGTAGTTTTTACGGTGCCTTAGAATTAACTACATATAATATCTCCAATGAAGTTATATTTTTACACTGTTTAACATGCTTTTAAGTGAGATATTATTCATAGTGATTGACGTACTGGAGATCTAAACAATAAACCATTTCCAAACTCTAATCCATTATTTATGAGACCAGTTTGATTCTTCTCTCTTTTTCACAATAGTCGTTCCAACCTATCTCTCTCACAACTGTTCCAGCCTGACTTAGTTTTGTTTTTAAACACCAACCATTTAAGTTTTTTTCCCTTCTACATTATGGCTTAAGTGTTAGCTTTGAATTGTGTTTGTTTTGTCTTTGCCACGCATGTAACTATTGCAATAACACTTGCATATGCTGACATGCATGCACTTGGGGATCACTTTATGATAGTACTAAATATGATATGCATCAACATATATAAGAAACCTCCTATATTACTAGACAAAGCATGTATAGACAAGTTAATCATTTTAATTATTAACCTTTTTAAATCTTATTATAGATTATTAGAGCAACGATAATGTACCGTGTTGTTATTCTTGTGTATTTTGTAATTATGTTTGCTCTATTTAGATTTTCATCTGAATCTTTTGTGTTTAATTTTACAATATAATGTGTGTGTGTGTGCATTTTACTATTGTAATAACAACAATAATAGTAACATAATATAATGATAATAAAAGTGGTGGTAATAATAATAATAATAATAATAACTACATGATATTATAATAATAGTGGTAATTATGGTAGTAATTGTTAAATAAAATAACGAGTCAAAAATATAGAAAATAGAATATAGATAAAGATGGATATAAATTTAAGGGCCAAGGGGTGTGAACAAGACTCGGGTGGTGGAGTGTGGGAATAACCTAACCCACATAAATTTTATCTAATATTGTCATCACTTATAATATTTACATATAAATAAATACACACGTTCAATTATTTATATATAAAGTATATGCTTTGTATATTAGACAAAGTTATACAAACACTTTCTAAGAGGAATTTTGTGTATGTAATAAGTGTTTGATTTAATACCTCCTGACATGATGAATTATGAAAGCCCCACAAATGCTTTTTTGTAACATTGGTTAAAAGCCAAACTAAGCAAGAAGAAATTATGGTTAAAGCAAGCATGTACCTTTAGAGCAAGACTAATTATACTTAAAGAAGGTCAAAGCAAAATTCCAATAGAAGTCAACACTTGTGTGGTTTGGAAAGTGCATCACCACTTGTGTCTTCAAAAGGTTATGATATTGTAGTACTCTTTATTGTGCAACTCAAGTAATTACAAAAAACTTTCAATAAGATATTTTTTTATACTTTTTACATTACAAAAATCCATTTTTAATATAAAACATTTATGTGGCATTTTTAGGATAAAGAGACAATATAAAACATTTAGGAGGTGTTTCATAGGATAATTATTATTGCGTTTTGAAGAATGTGGAAAGTAAGGAATGATAGAATCCCTGAAAGAAAAGAGGTGATTGAAGAGATTATTGAAGATATAAAATCATTATGCTTTCTTTTAGAAATGACAATGTGAATGGGTTGGGTTGGATTTGGGAGATGGGTCAGGATGGGTATGGGGTCAGGATGGATTTTTAAAATAAAATGTTAAGATGGATATGGGTCAAGATTGGTAAAGCTAATCCATCTTGACCTAAGTTAAGGTTGACATACAAAGGGTTTTAAAAACCCCTCAAAAAAATATTCAAAATAACTATTAAAAAAATAATAACTCAAAATATAAATAAAAAACACAAAATGTAAAATAACTAAAATGTTTCCCCCGTCATCCTCGTTCATTAAAAAAAAACGTTTTGTACTGGTTAAGGTTCGAGTTTTTCGAGGTTTTTTCGGTTCGGTTTTGTTTTTTTTCATTTCGGTCGGTTTCAGTATTTGTTCAATTTCAATGATTTCGGTTTCGATTTCTCAGTTTTTTCACTTTCAGTTTTGTTTTAGTCAGTTTTTTCAGTTTCATTTCGTTTTTTTTTTGTTTCGTTTCGATTCATTTTGTTTTATTTTGGTTGGTTACGTTTCAGTTTTTTTGTTTCGTTTTGGTAAGCTTTTTGATTGCATTTCGCTTTTCTTTATTTCGTTTTGGTCAGTTTTTCGGTGTCATATCGGTTTTCTTGTATCGTTTTGATCGTTTTTCTATTTCGGTTGAGTTTCGTTTCAGTTTTTTTGTTTTGTTTTGGTCGGTTCGGTGTTTTTGATTCGTTTTGATCCGGTTTTTAAATTGCATTTAGTTTTTTTTTATGTTTCCTTTTGGTCAGTTTTTCAGTTTCAATTCAGTTTTTTTGTTTCATTTAGGTCGTTTTTCTATTTCAGTTCAGTTTCGTTTTGGTCGTTTTTTTATTTCAGTTCAGTTTCCTTTCGGTTTTTTTGTTTCGTTTTGGTCGGTTCAGTGTTTTTGTTTTGTTTTGGTCAGCTTTTCAGTTGCATTTCGCTTTTTTTTTTGTTTCGTTTTGGTCGTTTTTCTATTCCGGTTCAGTTTCGTTTTGTTTTCGTCGTTTTTCTATTTCAGTTCAGTTTCGTTTCGTTTCGTTTCTTTTTGTTTCGTTTTGGTCGGTTCAGTGTTTTTGTTTTGTTTTGGTCAGCTTCTCACTTGCATTTAATTTTTTTTTGTTTCGTTCTGGTAATTTTTCTATTCCGGTTCAGTTTCGTTTTGTTTTTTTTTGTTTCGTTTTGGTCGTTTTTTTATTTTAGTTCCGTTTCGTTTCGGTTTTTTGTTTCGTTTTGGTCAGTTCGGTGTTTTTGTTTTGTTTTGGTCAGCTTTTCATTTGCATTTCGCTTTTTTTGTTTCGTTTTGGTCAACTTTTCGGTTTCATGTCGGGTTTTTTATTTCGTTTTGTTCGTTTTTCTATTTCGATTCAGTTTTGTTTCGGTTCGGTCGATTCAGTGTTTTTGTTTAGTTTTGGTTAGCTTTTCGGTTGCATTTCGCTTTTTTGTTTCGTTTTGGACAGTTTTTCAGTTTCATTCCGGTTTTTTGTGTTTCGGTTTTGTTTAGTTTTGGTTAGTTTTTCGGTTGCATTTCGCTTTTTTGTTTCGTTTTGGACAGTTTGTCGGTTTCATTCCGGTTTTTTGTGTTTCGTTTTGTTCGTTTTTCTATTTCGGTTCAGTTTGCTTTTTGTTTTTTTTTGTTTCCTTTTAGTCGGTTCGAGGTTTTTGTTTCGTTTTGATCGTTTTTTGGGTTTCGGATTAGTTTTGTTTCGCACGTGATAGTTTGGGTATTTTGAATTAGATAATTTTTGGATAACTTGGATATTTTGTTTTGACCAATTTTAACCTATAAATGAAACTCACTTGTATATTTCCAACCCATCCTGACCCACTTGAAGAATTTTTATGATCCATCCTAACTCATTTTACCTTTAAAGTTTATCCATATTGACCCAAAACAATCCATTTGGGTTGGGTTTGCCACCCTTACTTTCTTTGGTATAAACAGAGATCCAAATATAAAACGATAAAGTGGTCGAATTGGTGTAATTTTAGCTGCATGTAGGTTTCGTGTTGTTTTGTTGGTGGTTCTCCTCCGGCTTGTAGAGGATGTATGTTTGGTGTTCTTGGTTGTGTCTTTATAAAAGTATATCGTTCGGTAAAAAAAACCCGGTTCCAAACCGATGAACCAATTTTCAACCCGGCCCAATAACAACCCAAAACCATTTTGGGCCAAACCGAATTCCAATCAAATCCAACCCAACTCATGGTTTCATACTTTCGTATAGTGGTTTGCACTTCGAAAGTTTTCAACCTGACCCAATAACAGCCCAAAACCAGTTTGGGCCAAACCGGATTCCAAACCAACACAACCCATGGGTTCGTATAGTGGTTTTCACTTCGAAAGTTCGAATTATCAAAATGGTTTAAGAACCGACCCGATTTGAAACAAAGAAACCGTTTTTTCCTCAAAACCGCTTTTATTGTCCCAAATCGGTTTATAACGTGAACCGAATCGTTTTGATAGGTTCAAACATTTTCACTCCTAAACCGATTTATAACCCAAATCGCTTTGGACCAAACCGGCCCCGGTTTTGAACAGCTGTGACTAACCCCATCTTTATAACTCGAACCAGTTTAGACCCTCATACCGGTTTGTACGCCACTAGTGGAATGCGGTATCCTAACGATAAATGGAATAATAGATGGGTCAAAAAGGCCGGATCAAGTTAAGAGTGCATTGTCTGGTTGACTGTTTGACCTATTTCCTTTTTAGCTATACCTGATCAAAGAAGCATAACCTAAATCGACCAACTCACGAGTAAATAGATTGAAATTGCAACCTCTAACTAAAAACACGCGGTATAACTACTAGATTCATATACAAACTGTAAATTATAAAACCGAATCAAGTGATGGAAGGGCTCGAGACATGTCAAGAAAGATGAATCTCATTTCCAACCAAATGAGCAGTGTGTTAGATTTTTTAAAATGTCTACAAAAAAGATGACTCCTTTTTCTAACCCAAAGATTTGTTCAAATTACATATCATGTGGTTTCATGTTTTAGCAAAAGTTCCAAAACCCTTATTAACCTTATACAATGAATACTGTTAATCTTGAAACTAGGTTAACTTATCAATTATAAAAAAGTAACTACCAGTTAGAATAAAAGATGTGACTCCACTGCATGCCATCCTCAACTTAATCCCACGAAAAAGTATATTTCTATCTCGAGGATGAATGCCTGTATATCTCTCGAATCTCTTTCCTGGCAAACTCCACCTAAGAAACTTTCTCTCCATGGTAATATACTGCATTCAAACAATAAAACATCATCATGATCTAACCATATAGGTCCAGTGAACCGTTCGGTAGAAAGTTCATTGAGGTTCATTTAATTATTAATAAACGAACAGACATGAACAAATTAATTTTTTCATTTAACTAAATGAACAAAAATGAACATGGCTCTCGTTCGTTCATTTGTGTTTGTTGACATTCTTTCATTTACGTTTGTTTATGTCCGTTCGTTTACATTCATTAGTTTATGTATGTTCAAGTTCGTTGTTTATATGTTCAGATTTTAGACCCACACCCACTACGATTTATTCTAGTTTTATTTATACTTTACTCCTGACATGTTGATGTTCATGTTAAATTTTAATTGGTGTTCGCTCGGTTATGTCTGTTCATCTACACTCAGTTGTGTTTGTCCATTTCTGTTCGTGCACCGTTTGTTTATATTATTAACAAATGAACATAAATGAACTCAAACACACTCATTTTCATAATGAACGAACACAAACAACAAAATCCCGTTAGTATAATTTTCCGTTTTTAATCCTTTGTTCAGTTTAAGTTAAAACAAATGAACATGAACATGTACCATTCGTGCTCGTTCAGTTCATTTACAAGCCTAAGTCATGATACAAAATCAAAGTTTAGACACAAGCATACTGATTTAAATCCATGCAAATAATATGTTTATAGCATTTAATAAAAAAAAATCTTACCTTTGGAAGCACAAGACATTGTGACCGACATTTGGCAGTGTCAACAGAATGCGATGCTGCTGCAGCAACCGAGCCTGAAAATCCAGCTGCCAAACTAACAGCTAGCGGGTGCAACGGGCCAATATCTTCATCAATACTGAAATCATTGAAAAACAAATTCAATAATATCAAATAACTGAAACCTACACAAAGTTGACTATGTAAACAAACCTCGGAATGGGGTCCATCCCAACAGCTTTCCAGTCCAGCATGGCACGATGCAAAAACTGCCAGCTGGCAAAAAAACACACCACCAAAAACACAATCACGAACCAACCCCGATCGTATACCCCTCCACATGGCACTCCATCCTTCTAAAGACACGACATCTACCGGCCTCTTAACATGGTACACAGGTGGGGCCCGCCCAGTCCCAGTCATCATCCAGGGGTACTCTTTCAAAGAGCCATTTAAGTTTGTCTGTTTAGTGTTTAAGGTGGATAACAAACCAACTGAATGGTCAAGTGCTTTAACGTCTGGACAATACCCGCGCAGCAGTTTTGCAGCTGAAGATGACGACACAGACGGTTTTTGTAAACTTGAAGCGTCTGGAACACGAGAAGCAGATGCCACCTGTGCACGAACTGTGAAAAGCTCAAATGGAGAGCTTGTTAGTGATTCCACACCGCCTGCTACAATTCCTGCCATGAGAGCTTCAGAGACGTACACGTAGTTGTCTTTACGACCATCTGCATAATAACGGGGACCACAAAGAAGATGCGTTATGAAAACATTTTGACAGTTCGTAATTAATATAAGCAATAATAAGTATAATGGCTAAAAGATGGATAACCGACCTTTATAGAAAGCTGTTAATAACTCATAGGTACCAAACCGTGCTCCCACGCCCAATATTCTCCCTATAGCCAACCACCCAAATCCATTGTATAACCCTGCAAGGAGGTTCACATTCAATGGATCAATTTGATGAATCTTGAATTCAATAAGGGCAAATTACAAAGCTTAAATTAGCATTCTGAGTGTCAAATTTGAAGTAATTGCATAATTGTTAATAGGGCTGTAATCAGCGAACCGTTCAGCGGGAAATTCGTTTAATAAATGAGCAAACACGTAGTTAAATGAAGGAACATGAACAGAGGTTGTTCGTTCATTTGTGTTAGTGAAAGTTCAATAATGTGTTCATTTGTGTTCGTTAGTTAGAGGTTTGGTTTATATTTTTATAATATTATATATGCAATAACCAACCTAACATTAAAATTTTATAATTTTATTGTTTATATTCAGTTTGTTTCGTATTTGGTTTGTTTTATAAAGTCTTGCCTTTAACTAACAGCAAATCTAACTTGTGCTTCGTGACATTATCAAGATAAAACCGCTGACTGGGGGATGATTATTTTTATGATTATTATTACTATCTCAAGCTCTTACCTTTATATTTAATTAAAGTGATTATGTCTAATGTTTTATTGTTCGTTTGCGTTTGTGAACAAGTTCAATTCCTTAACGAACGAATACGAACAAGATTTTCCGTTTGGTTAGCATTGATGAACAAGTTTAATGTTAAACAAACGATCAAACAAGTTTACAGCCCCAATTACTAACCCACAAAGGTAAAACAACAGTACCGGAAGCGCCGGATAATTTGCGCACTCTATCGAACACCTGGTGTGCACTCAACTGTTTATCAGGGCCTGATCCAACCTGTATTAAAAGTGGAAGAAGTAATCAATAAAAAAAAACAAATAAGTTCAATTGTTGCATTTAAAGTTGACATAATTAATGATTGATATGAATGAAACCTGAATGAGGGTTTTGATGGTTTCAAAAGGGTAAGTTGCAGCGGTTCCGAGGGTTATAGCTCCGGCACCGGCGACGGCGTGGACTGCAAATGTTTGGTTTTTGATGAAGTCTTCCATTGATCTATCTGCAATGGAAAAAGATTTAGATGATGAAGATGATGATGATGATGATGATGATGATGATGAAAGGGTTTTACATCTGGAAATGGAAGTTTAATGTTAGGGCAACAAGGTTTTAGGTTCTTGTTTTTCTTTTTTAATTGTTATACCATGGTGTAACGTAGGAACCCGTGTTTTATGGCGGGACCATTAAATAAAAAAAAATAAGTACAAACGTTAAACTATAAACTCGTTGCATGTCGAAAGAAGTCAGTCTGTATCAAGTTATGATATCGAAACTAAACAAAATAAATAAATATTTCTATGCCAAATTACAACAAATTATCATATGCAGAACAAAAAAACCCGACACGTTATAGCTGCGGACCAATACAAATTCAATTAGTATCAACAGTAACAACACAAATTCGTAAACATAAATAGTAAGCCAAAAATATTTTATAGAGGATATATCAAAAGTTAAAATGCGGATATAAAACCATGTGATGCGATATTTTCAAATCATGAAAAAAGTTTCGCTCATTGTAATGACGAACTATAAAATATGGAAAAAAAGTTTCGCTCATTGTAATGACAAACTATAAAAATATGAAAGCAAAGTTTAAGAAAATCGTTTAAATGACAAACAAAACATGTAAAACTGACTTTTGCCTATTTATAGTGTTTCAAAACATAGTTTGTTAAATATTTTAATTTAGTTAACACGAAAAGTAAAATAAAAAAATTAATATTAATTATGAAAATTATAACTATTGATTTAGTGTTATAGTTAAATAATTAATAAAATATTAAAAAATAAATAATAAATTGAACAGTGAATTTGTGAGGAGAATTAAATTCTCTTTTTAATATGTATAATAATTTTGTTAATGTTTTATTCATTAAAATTATGATATACAAAAACCTAACACTTCTATTTATATTTTTTTAGACATCGGTTTTAAAAATTCCCAACTTTTAATATATTTTTTATTTTCTTCTAGCAATATCAGAATAACGAAACACTAACTTCGTGAGTATTTGAGGTAAAAATTTGTCATTTTTTTCAAAATTCAATGGATAAATTTAAAATTTCGTTTATTACATATTCCACCATCCCTCTCCACACAACCACCACCCCTTTTTCCTTTCGACAACCACTAACCACCACCGCCACTAACAGCCACCAACCACCACCGTCAAAGTTCAAGGTAATTCAGTGGGTTTAGGGAAGAGATTAGGTGGAGGTGAGGTGGTGAGCTTGTTCGAAGACGGATCGAAGAAATCCAGGTTTCACAGTTTTGAAGTTTTTCGATTTCAAGCGGGAGTTATACCGGTGAGGCCGCAGTTAGCAGCGTCAAGGCGGCGAAGTTTAGATAAATTACTGATTTTCGGCGGAATACCGTCGGTGTAAGTGTTGTAATACCCAAGGTAGATATGTTGAATGCGTGTTATGTTTCCGAGTTACGGCGATATAGTTCCGGTGGTGGTGGTGGTGGCAGCTGTGGTTGTTTGTGTTGTCAATGGCAATGGTGGTTTGTGGTTGTCGGCAGGGAAGAGGGGTGGTGGTTGGGTGGAGAGGGATGGTGGAATATATATAAAACGAAATTTTGATTTTATCCCTAGAACTTTGATAAATGACATTTTTTTTTACCAAAAACACTAACGAAGTTAGTGTCTCGTTACTCTATGAGTGCTAGAAGAAAATAAATTAAAAGTTGGGAGTTTTGGGAAACATTTCGTAAATAGTGAGTGCTATCTACCAATGTGTCAAAAATAAGAGTATATAAAACCAATATCCCTTATTTATTTTTGTACAAATGTTTATTAACAATTTTTAGAACATTAAATTTCCTTTACATGTAGATTTTGAACAACCTTGTAGACTAGCTCAGTTGGTTATGAAAATGAAGATAAGAACTAGCTTTCTTCGGGAGATTGTCAGTTCAAACCCGAGCGAAAACGAGAGTTTTATGCCGCCTATGTTTTGCTAGAGGTTTTTGACTATTGTGGTGGCACAACTTGTGTCAAGTGGCATTAGGGGAGAGAGTTCCCCCAAGGATGCGGGGATGACCTGAGAATCAGGGGCTATGCCCTTTGAGAGAAACTCTCAGGGAGTTCCAAACAGGGATTAACTTGCGATCACCCAGTCATACCGTAGACTGTTTTCGGTCAAAAAAATTAAGATCTGAACGAAAGTTCAATAAAAATCCGAAAGAATTAAATCTGATTGTTTTTCTTAATTTTTTTTATCTTACATAGGTTTTATTTCTTTTTATCTTAATTTTTATTATTTTGGTTGTTAAAAAAAACTGACAACTTTTTTAAAATTAACATGTAGAAAGATTTTTAATGTACATAGAATTGTTTAGAGATTTTTGTAAAAAAAATAATATATAAACTATGTTGGCTTTATGCACTATCTACCATTGGTCTTCTCTTCATTACCTGTCGAATAGTGAAAAAATCGAAATTTTTTAAAAATGGTGTATTTGTTAACGTTGTTTCACAAATGATATGATTTGGAGAGGTATTACAAAATGGTGTAACCATGTTTCAAACCACGGTTTGGGTATTTCTTCGCAGAGTGTGTTTGATGTGAAATATAAAAAATAATATTTTTTTTAAAATAAGCCAAGCTGTGGTTTCAAACCACGGATTGCATCAAATATTAACATAATATCACCTAGGAAGAGGTGATGGTTTTGCTTATTAGTCAAGCCGTGGTTTGAAACCAGAGTTTGAACTTTTTATTATTTTTTAAAATGTCGAGTAACATATTTATATGCTTATTTTTTTTTAACTTTACTCAAGCCGTGGTCTTAAACTTTGAATTTTTTTATTATTATTTCAATAATGTTCACACGTGATGGTTGATAGTTTTTCTAGATTGCAGTTCTTAAATTACTTCAGGCTGTAAGATTAGCTTTTCCAGTGATATTTTTTATCACGGCTTTTGTAAGGAAATGTAATGTCAATAACTTTTCAGTGTGTTATTATTTCAATAATTTAACATCTACGATGACTATGTTAAAAATACTTATCAAATTAACCCTATAAATAGAGTATAAATACATAGTTCTTATAAAAAACTATTAACGGGGTGGTAATATTTCTTATGAGAATGGAGTTGTTTCTTGCGATGAATCAACCCGAATTTCTTCATTTCCTATTCGCCAGAAAATCTGTTATGAAGAGTTAGCTGATATGATTTATAATCTTATTGGCATTCACAAAGAATCGTATAATTTTTTTATATTGTTATCCTACCAATTTCAAGGGATATGTGAAGCTTCATATATTGTTGATGACGGGAGTTTAAAAATGTTGCATTTTCTAGTGGAACCAGAAAGAAACTTCAGTGGTGATATTTACGTTCATTTTTCCAATCCTTTGCATGTCCTTTACGGTTGACTTTGTGCATTCGGATGATTTCATTTTGTCAAAGATTAAATCTCTAGGAATAGTTTGTACCATTTCAAATTGTCGCATTACCCTGCTTGGTAAATGCGGTTCAACAACTTCCCAATAAATTTGAGAGGCGAATCATATCTACAACTATCTTTTCTACTTAAACAAATTTCTAGAAGAAGGTCTTTTACTTGAATATACGACATCCAGCTAAACTATTTATAAAAAATATATTATATTAACAACCAATCACAATATACATAATATATACATATATATATGTGTGTGTGTGTGTGTGTGTGTGTGACACCCCCGTATTAGGCATGAGCGTGTGACCAACAGTTGGTACCGTTTTTGTAAATAAATCAGAGTTACTGGTTATTGCGGAAATATTAACGTGGATTTAAAATATTAACAATTATATAATCAAAACACGGGATTTAAAAGTTCCCGGTTAGAGTTTACAAATGATATACTTGTTTATCAAACCATCATTACATATTTAATGTTTTAACAAAATGATCTGAGCCATCAGATCGCCTATCAAACGTGTCTATCCTTCGTTACTAGTAAAACAGTTTGAAAATACTTTAGTAACACATGCTGGTGATAAGCTGATGCAAAAATAGTGTATTTACCTAATTACCCCTCGAGAAATAACTTAGGTCCCGACCCATTTTGGCTTAGGAATAATCAAGTTAAAACTTAAACACAATTATAAACTTAAGCTCTACTCGAAACCGCTCAGCAAACACCGCATCGTTCGAGAATACCTAGCTACCATCAGTATACACATGATTACCCTCTCTCGAACGTAACTTAGGTCCGGCCCATCGTGGCGGAGGCATATAATCAAGTGTGGCGCGGTGTGCACAAACCGTCTACCACATATGTAAGGATCCAAACAAACGTACACGACAGCTTGAAGGCCAACGATTGCTTTTGTTCATAATGTTTTAGAGATACGCAATCTCATGTAATCAATTTAATTTGACTTGATTAAACAAGTTAAAAGTTTGAAGCGTATTAACCTTGAAAGGATCAGCTTCACTTCACTGATCGGTTAATCTTTCTTGAGCTATCTCGGACCTATAGTACGAGTATAACCTTTTGTTATTACTAGATCTTTAGTCTAGCTTAAGACCTTTAGTCTCTTTTTGTATAATCTTTACCTTGATTATATTTTCTATTCGAATCTTTAGTTAAAAATATCTTTTCTTTCTTTAAAAAGTTTTAAACCTTTAGTTTTACTTGTTTACTTTTCTAAGCACTTCGTTTCTTCTTTTCGAAGAAACGTATACTTTATTTATTTACTTATTATTTAAGAAACTTAAACAATAATAATAACAAAGATTTACTTTACTTTTATATTTCTTATTTTATATTTTCTTTTGTTTATTCTCGAGGTATTGAGTAGACCCTCGACTAGGGTCTAAGCTTTTAATATTATATTAATATATTATTCGGGCATTACCCTACCTTGATTGGCTAATTATTTTCTAGACTCTCGGCAGCACTTCGACGCTTGCACGTTTATAGATAATCTTGATCAACACTTCTCTTGCACGCAAATCAATGTCCGTCGTTCGTCTTGGCACGTACTTCAAGGCGTGTGTCGGGTAGTCTTGGGTTGGCACGTTCTTCGAGGCAAGACCTTGGTTATATTTGTGATGGCACGATCTTCGAGACAATGTCAGGTTTCGGCATGGATTATGATGAGGGTCGGGGCACACTTATCGAGATGATTATAGAGTGAGAAAGTGTCGTAATTTGAGTATGATGGTGGAATGAAGGCTGATGGCCCTATTTGTAGGCGCTGATCATTAGACCCATCGCGATACGCGATGGTCTTACTAAGGATCCATTGCGTTTCACGATGGATTAACATATCCTTAATTATTATTTTATACCATAGCGATACGCAATGGGACCTTAGGAGGCCATCGCGTATCGCGACTAGCCTTGTCGCGTAACCTAGTAGGCTTGCCACGTGGCTTCACACCCGATGCCACATGGGGACACGTGGAGGCACGTGTCATAAGCTATCAGAACATGTCATCGCGATACGCGATGACGTTGTGTCTTGGGTATCATGTATTGCGATCAGCTACGAAAACAGAATTTTCAAGTTTAGTCTTTGTACTTGAAATTTGGCATTTTTGATACAATATTTTCGTGATGTTACAGTGTGTGTGTCATTTAAATACCTCATGTGTTTGTAAAGATTGTAACTGTGAACGGTAGTGGGAGAGCGCATGATTTGGTATTTCACTAAAACTTAAATGACAAGTTCACCTAAAAAATATTTAAAAAATCTTAAAGTATGAGGGCTCTAAAAATAGAATATATATATATATACACATTATTTTTCTAAATACCTTGAACCGTATATTGTACCGCTTTGGCATTCCATTGAACATCTTGGAAATAGGAGTTATTCTCCCCCATGCCCATAACTGAAACAACATATTCGGGCCATAAATGTCTATGGCTTTGGGGGATGCTGCTTTGCATAAGTTTTTAAAATTTATAAAGGTATGCCAGCACCGCGCTCGCTGTCACACCCCAACCTACGGCGGAACATGCGGGGGCGCGACAATATTGTATCATAGCTTAGAAGACACTAAGTAAAATACACGTGCAAATATCTAAATTATTCATTCATATATCAAATTTCAAAAACACGAACATTGTCTCAAAAATACCATTACAAATAAATATTCAAATCATAAATAATATAAAATAAATGTGTTTTCATTCATCAAAGCAACCTAAGTTATCATCTAAACTCCAATACTTGATTCATCCAATAAAGCTACATGCATCATGCGTGAAAATATATATTTTTGTCAACATAAAGTTGAGTAAGTAAACCACAGTTTTTGAAATACATAAATACTAAAATGACAATTCTATGCGATAATCGTAAATTACTACAACTAGTAAACCATAAATAAACGTTGTCTTTTCAACCGAATTTCAGTGATAACGGTTTACTCCGACGGCGTATGATCATTGATATAATGCTAAATATATATGTTTCCCTTGCATATTTTATGTAGGTTACCAGCCGGATCTACACAGTAGTATCTCATAACACGAGGGTGCGGAATCCCCTACGTATACGATACGTGGGTTGACACGAGAGAGACGTAAAGAACACGTAAGAACAAAGGTTTACTTGTTATTAGATATCAAAACCAAACAACTAATAAACCTAGCTATCCCAGACAAACTGATTCGAAACCTTAACTTTGAACGACGGAAGTTAGGTATATATAAACCACGACAACTTCGCCTAACAGGCTAGGCGAAGTTTTCCCTAACTTCGCCAACTACTAAGTTCGCTAACACATAAGAACAAACTAACAAGTTCCCCAAAACGCAACAAACAAAGTAACAATTACAGACACGATAGACTCAAGACTAATGAACTACTGGCATAATGCACCAACATACTCCCCCTTGGCAGTAGCTTCATTTCTCTTACAGCTTCGTTATGTCTTGTAATCCAAAAAGCTGTACACTCCATCTTCAAGCATGCACCCCTTGTCTCACACAAACTAAGACTACCCTTTGATACTTCCTCGCTTCATCTTTCCAAGCTGGAATATAAAGGATCTTCTTTTTGTTTAGTACCTGCAAATCAGCTTGAGACAAATTAACCAGGTGCATAGGATCATACACCCTCAAGATCTCCTGTTCATCCTGATCTTCCATCACTGCTTCAGCGGTCTCACAATCAACGTACCACCATTTAAGATCTTTCATCACATCTTGAGGCATGATCTTCATTGGAGCTTCTTTTATACATTGAATCGGTTTGTACTTCATCACCATCCAAGGCTTGCCATCTGCCCGCATTCCCTATTTAGTATCTCTAATCAATTTCCCTTTTTGAGGCTTTAATAACACAAACTTTTTCTCTTTAACAACTTCAGTCGACACAATCTTACCGACCCAGCCAGCAAACCTATCCTCACTCCTATTAATCAATCTTAAACAAGCCAAATCCTTCACCTCACATTAATGCAACATATTTAACGATCTCAATTTCTTAGCAAAATACTGAATCCCATCATATCTCTTAACCACGAACACCTTATGTTGATCATCATACAACCAACAGATAATACCTTTCTTTGATTCAGCATATCCATTGATATTGTAACTCCTTTTGAACATCGGAGTCACCTTCTGTTTCTTTGTCTTGTTAAACCAGTGAACACACTCTTCTTTCAACCTTGGTTGTTCTTCTCACTCGGACTCCCCAACTCCACTATTATCTTGACTTACATGTTCCTGACCACCATTTGGAATATCATGTTCAACACTATCATCCGGTATCTCACCTTCCTCTAAGCCACTGTCAATTTCAATCTGTTCACCAATCTTTTCAATCTCACAAAAAGGCAAAACATATTCAACCATATCGTCCTCATCATCTACCACAACAGTCTCACCACTTGCACTGCCAAACGGAGCAGAAGACTCCCCCTGAGATGTGGCAGCCCCAATAGTTTGTTCAGTTCTTGGCAGCTCACCACCTGCATCTTTCGATGCATTGGGATCATCGTCTCTGTCCTCTCTCCTCTTTGTCCTCAACTCATCACCTTTGCAACTATTCTCCCTTTGAGATGCTAAGAACTGCTTTAAAGCATCAAAGAGTTTACCATGTTCAATAAGGAGAGATGATTGAATCTGATTTTCAGCCACTAGCCGTTGAATAGCGTGCGTCTGAATGAGATTAATTCTTGATTGCTCAGCCACTACACGTTCTAGAGCAGTTATCCGCTCTGAATCGAACAATGAAGTATCAAAGGCAAATGACACGTGAGAAATATCTTGAGCATATGGCAGAGGAATACCGAAAGTCACTGGAATCTCAGATGTAGATGGAATAGTAACCGGAGGTGGAATTGTAACCGAGGACCCAGCAGTTGACACCACAGTAGATTCAACAAACATAGCCACAACCTCAGATGGAGTAACAGTACGTTGTGGTAAGGAAACAATCTCTGGCACTGACATCTCAACTGTAGATGGTACAATAGACGGTGCTGACAAAGCCACCGTTGGTATACTAGATATCATTAGTAATGGAGCAGATGAGGATGGGACTAGTGTAGACATACCAGACAACTGTGGAGGAGTAAACTGAACAACACCCGAACTTTTACCGGCCCTAGCCCTCTTTGATCTACGGACTAAGGCATACATTTCCTCTTCATAATCTGACTCACTATCATCATCCAAATCCTTCTTTCTTTTTCCATGAATCCTCTCTTGTGCAGCCATAACTCTTTGGGCTTCAGCAGCTTCATCATTGGAAGAATCAAATAATGTTTCCTCAGAATCCTCAACTGAGGTAATTTATGGACCCACAGAAGTAGCAACCAACAGAGCATGAACCCCAGACACATCAACCATCAATACTTGAACTCCAGACGTATCATCCACAGACATATCAAAAAATCCTTGCCCCCCCAAAGACAACATCAAGATCTTATTCCTCGGCGGCAGACACAATAGGATCAATAACTGGTGCATCCTGAACCAGAACATCTTGAGCTGGAGCCTCTTGAACCACAGGTGGTGGTTGAACCACAGGACGTGGTTGAGGAATATCGACTTGTTGCGGAGCAGGATCAGTAAACCCATCATTAGGTGGAGCAACATAAGCAGGATTTACAAGATATCCAAACAAAGCAGTGTGTCTCGGATGACCTTCAGCCTTGCTTCGTGCACTCGAAGTCCGACACTGTGCAAAAATCCTCTTATTCACACATTCCACAAAAGAAATAGGACGACATTGTGGAAGATTCGGATCTACGTGATTAAGAATCATCTGTAAAAATCTGGGATACATCAAGAACAATTCCCGAGCCACAGCCGTCCATTAACGATCAATTTCATAGAACACCATTTGACTGAAGCTAAACGGTTTATTATAAGTTAACATGGTAATAGCAGACTGCATTGTCGCACCCATACCATCAGATCCAGCTTTGAGACCAGACATGCAAACGATCAACACATGCATCAAAAAACGCCATTGGTATAACAAAACCCCTTTCGGCGTTGTGAGTCTTCCAACGGACCAGAGTAACCCATGCAAAGAAAAGCCCCGTTCCTAAAAGTAGCTGAATACTCAGTAGGATCCTGAGTAGTTTCAATTCCGAACTGTAGAGATTCTCGTATCTGATTTGCTAAGAACTGTACCACTTGTTTATTGACTGTAGCATGCATAACCGGAGGTTCTACACGACAATCATACTAAACCGTTCTCCAAAAGTCTTCAACATTCGACAGAGAGATCGACAGAGTCGTGGTGATAGCATGAAAAATACGTGAGCGTATGCAAAATGAGATGATATCCGTGAAATCCTCAGCTCCATGACTATCCGGATCCAGAGTAACATACATGTTGTGACCCGGGAAGAATTGTCTCTTATCCCCGTCTCCTCCATCACCACCTGTGCCACCAGCACCCGCTACCGCAGCCATACCTGCAAAGCAAACAAGATAAGTTAGTCAAAGGCTTGGTCAGTTGGTAACTTCGCCTAGCATGTGAGCCGCGAAGTTAGAGATCCAGCGAAGTTAAGACCAATAGGAGGTAAGAAGCGAAGTTATTGTTCAAGCGAAGTTGGTGTTAACTTCGCTATTGTGATAACTTCGCCATATGAACTGTTCAGAATTCGAAATCCTTTTCCATTGCAAATAAGGACAATCAGAAGACCAACGCAAGTACTACAAGATTCGATTAAAGCCATAAAACACCCGATATCACAAATACATTAATAACCGATGAGTATTAAAGACCTTTAGAGTTATCCAATAAAATCAATAAAAACCATACATTATAGAAAGGATTAACAAACATCAGTAACAGATTATGAGTTGTAATGAGATTATGGACCTTATAAGTAGACCAAAAGCATATTTGGACAAGACTGATTCAGAAGACAAGTTCGCCGAGGGTTTAAGAAAAGTTGTTTGACCTATTTTGACCAAAGAGGTGTTTAAATACTTTCAGAAAACCCTGGTGGCAAAGTTAACTTAACTTCACCGTTGGCGAAGTTAATATTAGAAAATTTTGAAAGATAAAGATCAAGAACGAGTAACCCATGATTTATAAGTAAAACAGCTTAAATAATCGTATAACATAAAATAGAATAAAAGGACGGGATAAAATTTCAGTATTTTAGAGAACCCAACGTGTTTAAGAAAAGATCCGAACATGTAATCATACTGATTAAGAGGCTGTCACTAGGATTCATGTTCAGCGGTATTATGACATAGAGAAACAGGATGAAGGCAGGTATGAAACTTAGCATGGTGTTCATTGCTTCAGTGATACGATGTAGGTTCAATTTGGCTCAGAATTTAGATGGACATCACTTATGGACTTGTGATGCCTCCTATCTATTCTCAAGGCGTATTTGGTTTTCCCCATATCATCCCGGTTTGACTTCGACCCGTAGTGTCTGATTAAAACATGTACATGAGAGTCGGCTTTACAAGCTTTACATTAAGTGCATACAAGACTCAATTTGTGCCTCATCCTTGTTGTATTAGGCCTTTTGAATTTCAAAGGAAACAAATGACACCATCATCATTTATTTTTGGAACAAAGAATAATAACGAACACCTGCAAGTCCTAAATCTGGACCACTCCAGTAAGATAACACAATATACGCGGGGATCAAGACACTAGCGGGCTCATGTATGACTGGGTAATCACTTTTCTGCCTATCATTCGGAGAGATATATGTGGAGACATGCACATTTCAAAATGACTCTCCACAGTAAATTGAGCAGATTTAATTTGTATCACTTCAACTTTTACGCACCATGGAAAGCTACCGTACCAAGCAATGACTGTTCTAATGTCTTTTAAGCTTAATAACTTCACCTGTTAGGCACACAAAATCAATTTATCTATCATTTTCCAAAGGTTAGATCAATTTTCAATTTAAAACCAACTTTGAAGCTTCTTGAGAAGTTATAGACTGAAAGAGTATATCATTTCCCCAGAGTAAAACAGTTTACATTCAGACGTCCCGGAAACTTCTAAGCCTTTGGGTAAATGGCTATCCCAAAAATCTAGTGGATTAGCAGGACCAAACACATATGAATATGTGTCCCTCCAACTTAGTGTAACCGACATAATTTTCAGCGAAGGAATAGAAAACCATCACAACCAGCCCAGATGCTTTCAGTTATTAGGTTAATGGCTATCCTTTGAATCTACAAGTAGACACAAGGACCAAATATATTCAAGAATATGTCCTTCAAACTTAAGCAACCAACATAATTTTCAGCGATAGTGACGTTTTTTAAACAAAAGAAACATGGTTACTCGGGATTGATCATCCCATTAAGCTTAATTAGGTTTTGAAAACGAGACCGGTCAAAAGCTTTGTAAAAAGATCGGAAAAATTTTCCAGCAAATCAACCTTTTGAAGCATGATTAATTTCTTCTCAGCACAATCCCGTATAAAATGATGACGAATTTCAATATGTTTTGTTTTACTATGTTTAACGGGATTGTTAGTTACTGAGATTGCAGCAGTGTTATCAATGCAAATAGGAGTTTGAGTGAAATTCAGACCATAATCTCGCATTTGTTGTTGTATCCACAAAACCTGGGAGCAGCAATTTGATGCTGTTATGTACTCAGCCTCACATGTGGATATGGCAATAGAGGTCTGCTTCTTGCATTGCCATGACACCAATCTTCCTCCAAGAATCTGACAACCACCAGTTGTTGATTTTCTATTCTGATTGCATCCTCCATAGTCAGAGTTCGTGTATGCTACCAGATACAGTTCTCCTCCTTTTGGATACCAGAGATCCAACTTAGGCTTTCCTTTAATATACCGCAAAATTCTCTTCACGCCTTTCATGTGAGACTCCTTTGGATTAGCCTGGAAACGAGCACAAAGACAAACTGCAAACATAATGTCAGGTCTGGAAGTAGTTAAATTCATCAAAGAACCTATTATAGCCCGGTATTGAGTGGGATCCACATCTTCATCACTGTCGGAGTCAACACCCAATTTGTGGTTGACACAGATTGGAGTGTCAAACGGAGTGCTTTCTACCATCTTAAATCGTTTGAGCACATCGTGACCATATTTAGTTTGATGAATAAACATGGAATCCTTCTTCTGAACTACCTGTAAACCCAAAAAGAAAGTTAATTCACCCATGGCGCTCATCTCAAACGTTTTCTTAATGACCGCTTCAAATTCTTGACACACAGAAATCTTTGAGGCCCCGAAGATGATATCGTCCACATAGACCTGGACGAGAAGAAAGTCCTTCCCATTCCACTTTACAAACAATGTATTTTCAATCTTTCCTCTCACAAATCCATTCTTCAGCAGGTAATCAGATAAAGTTGCGTACCAAGCTCGTGGAGCTTGATGTAGACCATACAATGCTTTACTGAGCTTGTACACATGATCTGGAATGTCTGGATCAGGAAAACTGGGAGGTTGCTCGACATATACCACTTCATCGACCTTGCCATTTAGAAAAGCACTCTTAACATCTAGCTGGAATACCTTCATATCTTTGTGAGCAACGGAGGCCAAGAAAATTCGAATTGCCTCCAGTCTTGCCACAGGAACAAACACCTCATTGTAGTCGATTCCTTCTTGTTGATTAAATCCATTAACTACTAATCTTGCTTTGTTCCGGACGATTACCCCTTTCTCATCTCTCTTGCATTTGAATACCCACTTTGTACCGATTGCATGCACATCTCGTGGCTTTTCAACCAACCGCCATACCTCCATTTTGTTAAACTGAGCTAATTCTTCTTGCATGGATTCGACCCACGAGCTATCTTTCAACGCCATCTGATAGTTCTTTGGTTCAATTTGACTGATAAAGTAGGCATACAAGCATTCATTCATAATACCAGTGTCTTTAATGCTCTCATACACACATGTGTTTTCTTCCAAGCTCCTTCTGGTTCGCACTCCATCGGAAGAATTACCAATCACACTCTCCAAGGGATGATTCTTGTGGATTCTGGTGGTTTGAACAGGAGCAACCTCCAAGTCTTCACCTAGATTAGGAGTGAGTTCATATGAATCATGTTTAGTGTGAAATGGATTTATAAAGTCATCACCACTTGAGACAGCGGGGGTTTCAACAGGACTAGACACGTTAGATTGTTTATCATTAAACTTTGGATGATGCATGATGGCCTCTTCTTCATCAAGTAGCATCTGAGTGGCCATCCTTTCTTCTATATCTACAAATTCAATAGATGGTAAATTTAACGACTTAAACAATTTATCATAATCAAAAGCCTCCTCTGGTCCCATGCTAGGCTTTGGTGACTTGTAACTGGTAATGTCCGTATTACAAACCACCTCAACCTTATTGCTCGATAAATTAAAGACTCTTCTGTTGGTTGATCCAACTACGTAGCCAACAAGAATACCTTCGTCAGCCTTCGCACCAAATTTTGAATTAGTCTTTAAGATCGAACGAAGGGACCCAAAAGTTTCAAGTCCTTTCAGATTAGGATTTCGACCATGCATTAATTCATAACAGGTTTTGTTTAATCTTTTAACAGTCAAAACACAGTTAAGGATATAGTAGGCTGTGGCAACAGCCTCAGCCCAGAACACCACGGGAAGTTTAGCATCAGCTAGCATAGTCCTGGCTCCCTCGATTAGAGTTCTATTCTTCCTTTCAGCTACTCCATTCTGTTGCGGAGTATATGGTGCGCTAAACTGGTGCTCTATCCCTTTCTGCAGACAAAACATCTCCATTTGATAGTTCTTGAACTCTGTGCCGTTATCGCTTCTGACGAACTTGACCTTTCCACCAACAATATTTTCCACTTTGGTAATCAAGTTAATTACCAATAGCACTGTTTCATCCTTAGCTTTTAGAAAATACACCCACGAGTACCGTGAGTAGTCATCAGTCACAACTAAGTATAAGATGTTCCACCCAAACTTTTAACGTTTATGGGACCAAATAGATCCATATGCAGTAAATCTAGAGGAGTGACAATCGAGTTATTCATCTTGGAATGATGCAGTTTCTTGTGCTACTTTCCTTTCTTGCATGATAGACATTGATCTTCAAAGTTGAAATTCTTCAATGGAACCCAAGTACCAAACCATTCTTGACTATGTGATTCATTTTACGTAGATAATATGACCCATCCTCCGGTGCCACAATTCAGACTCAAACTCTGTTGCTTTGGACAAAAGGCATGATTCTTCTGTCGCCATCTTGGTGGACCTAATGTCCATCACATATGTATTCTTTTCTCCTAGAGCTTTCATAACTATCCAGTTGTCAGGGATCTTGAAACCAGCATAAAGGACGAGTGCTTCGTCTTTTGTAAAGTGCACGGTGTATTCTTTGTCACATATCTGAGAGACACTTAGAAGATTGTGCTTTAACTCTTCCACAAAATTAACCTTCTCCAACTTGATCCTTCCATTAGTAACAATAATGATTCCAGAATTTTTTCCTCCACTTTCTCCTGCAAAACTAACTCTTCCTCCCTGTACAGCTTTCCAATCATGTAACAATTTATTGTTACCCGTCATATGCCGGGAACAACCACTGTCAAAAACCCACATGTTGTTCACAGTCCTATTCAACTGTTCCTGCATAGTTAAAGAGACGAATTAAAAGTTAGGTTGGCCAAACCTGTTAAATGGCATCCAACTCGTTGGTTGCCTAAAGTTCCTTTGAGGGAAGTTTCCATTTGATTTGACAGGAAGATTTCTAGAACAATGATTATGAGACTAGCCAAACATCCTTGAGTTTCTAGCATTAAAAGTTTCGGATGACTCAAAGTTACACATTCAATGATTAACTGGGAAAAAACGAGGCTGGTTTCTTGGAAATCTTGGGTTTGCCCAACGATTAGTGTTAGTAGATTTAAACTTTTTATCAACACCAGTTTTAGGTTTCGTTTTATTCTCAGTTTTGGTTGGCCTCATATTTTTTAGATTTCTTCCTTTTCAGAGAATAGTTACTGACAACGTGTCCTCTCTTATGACATCTAAAGCAACTCTTGTTCGAACTATTAGTGTCCATTCGAACATTCTTTTCGGGAGTTGCGGCAGAAGATGAGGTTGTGTTACTGACAGTTTGTTTCACATAGGGGGGGGGGGACAAATGGGTTTAAGGAAGATTTCTTTTCACCAAAAGTATCATTCTCCCCTCGTTTGAGTAACACAACTTCATCATCCATCTTAACAGAGTCGACAGACTTTCCAGAATTTGAAACTTGACTTGTGACTGGAGAATTTGCCTGAACCGATTCGTTAATATCCCTATCATCCTTCTCATGATAGGTAACATTAATGTCGGTATTGCTTGCCTGAACCTTAACGGGTACATTTTATGTTGTCCGTTAAAGTCTAATCAGTTTCAACATAAACAAATGGCTGAGTACAAGGATTATAGGTATAATTATTATTAAAAGGTGGTGGAACTTCTGTGAATCCAATTCCCCCTTTGTTGATAGGAGAACGTTGGACACTTAGGACATGATTAAGCATCATGGAGAAGTTCCTAAATTGTTCATGTTTTCTGTTTAGTTCCACTACTTTTACTTGGTAGTCGGCTATCTGTTTGTCTTTTTCAGCTATAAGTTTTGTCTTTTCTTCCACTACTTCATAACTTAGATCAATGACTTGAATTTTCTCAGCTAGAGTGGCCTTAAGGCTTCCCATGTCATTTTCACTAGCTTTTATTTTTACCGAGTAACTATTTTCCTTTTGTTTAGAATAGTGATGTTCCTCTTTTAAAGTTTTTAATTCCTTTTCCAAACTTACATACTAATTAGTTAAAACATTCAATTGTTCAGACAGTTTCTCACATTGTTCACGCTGAGGTTCATAACATACCTCTGAGAGCTGATCATTCACTTCTGCCATGTACGTTTGATCCTCCACTGGTTCCTTTTCACATCTTCCAGTCACAATATTCACTAGATTCGCTTGTTCAATCACCTCCTCAACTTTTATGTTCTAATTATACCCACCATTCTGTTGAGACACCATGGATTTTGTTTCAGTACCATTTCCAATCCCGTTCAGTTGAGTAGGCCTGTTCTGAATCCGTTCAACTCTTTCATTTGTACACTCTCTTACAAAGTGTCCATTTTGTTGACAGTTGTAGCAATGAACCTTTGACTTGTCAAATCCCGGTCTCTCTCCCACGAACTTTCTTTTAGTCTTCTTCATAAACCGTTTTACCCTTCTTACTATCATCACCATTTGCCACTGCGGATCCATTTCTTCCATGTCATCAGGATCTATCTGATCATAATCCTCATCTAAGGTTGCAAGGTCAACTATCTTTCATTTTATGTAGTTCTCATAAGAAGCAATGAAAGAGGCATAAAGAGCAAATTGTTGTTCAACAGATTTTACACTCATATGCATCTTTGAGTAATTCACACTTGAAGAACTTGTGGAAGAGTTACCGACCGAGGATTGAGGTTTTGAAGAACTACTTCCACCAGCTACAAAGCATATATCTCCATCCATATTCATCACCACATGACCATCTTGAGTAGAGTTTGATTCTCCACCTGAGTAATAAGCAGCCGATTCTGTTATAGAGCTTGAGTTTGGAGAACCCTTGCACCATACATTCCCGGATCCTGAACCTGATCAGTAGGCGTCTCTTTTCTTATCATATTAAGCTCATAGTTACGTAACTTGTTGACCACTGTTTCCAAATCAAAGTTTTCAAACTCTTTATCTTCTCTCATCAAAACTGTGTATATCTCCCATTTTGGTGGAAGAGCATCCAAAAGTTTTTCTACAATTTCAACCTCAGTGTAATTTATGGAGTAGTTTAGTGATAATATCTTGTAATGATGTTATCAAGTGATTCATTCTTAATGTACTTGAATACCGAGAATTGAGTTTTCAACAATTTTGACTTTGAGTTACGAATTCCGACGTTTCCTTCATAACGGTTTTCTAACGCTTCCCACAATTCTCTAGCGGACTTGTACTTTCTAAACGTGTGTAGGATCTCTTGAGGTAGTGCCATGGTTATTGCTGCCAATGCTTTACTTTCTGCCTCATACATCTTCTTCTCATAATCCTCCATCTTATTATACTTCTTTAGTTGCTCACGACCTTCTAACTCAGTTGTTGGAGGGATATATCCATCCTGAATACATACCCACATCTTTGCATCTTGATATTTCACATGCTGCTCAAACCTGTTTTTCCATGCAAAAAAATCAGTTCCTTTAAGTAACTTTGGAGCTTTAGTCATTGATCCAGCTTCAACTTCCATTTTTACCAGTTCAGTAATGTTTATCGAAGTCATACTTAACCGAAACGAGAACTGAAACTAACCCAAATTGTATTCTGCGAACAGTAGATGGCGAAGTTAGTATAACTTCGCTTTGTGATAACTTCGCTAAGGGCGAAGTTAGAGAGTGTTGACTAACTTCGCTTCCTGCTAACTTCTCTAATCAACTTCGCCAATACGCAACTTCGCTCAGTTATCTTCGCTGAAACCCTAATACCGATGACGAAAACTTCGCCAGAAGAACAATCTGTTCCAGAATTTGTTTCTTTGATTCAAGAAGGTTTTTAATAGAACGAGGATTAGCGACAAGGGCTGTATTGTAGAGAAATGGACAAAACGAACGGTATTTTACGTTAAACTAATCCGCAAACACTCAAGCGGATCGATTTTAACACTCGTGTGATAATCCCGAACCACACAATCACGAGCAAACGCTCTGATACCAATTGAAGGTTCCCATCCGGATCTACACAAGGGTGCGGAATCCCCTATGTATAAGATACGAGTGTTGACACGAGAGAGACGTAAATAACACGTAAGAACAAAGGTTTACTTGTTATTAGATATCAAAACCAAATAACCAATAAACCTAGCCGTCCCAGACAAACTAATCCAAAACCTTAACTTTTAATGGCGGAAATTAGGTATATATAAACCATGACAACTTCGCCAACTATTAAGTTCGCTAACACATAATAACAAACTAACAAGTTCACCAAAACGCAACAAACAAAGTAACAATTACAGACACGATCGACTCAATACTAATGAACTACTGGCATAATGCACCAACATTTTATTTAATATTTAATTAGTTTTTGTTCGTTTATTGTTTAGATTTGTATACTACTAATATTATTATGTTTTGTAGGTTCTGGGAGTTGATCGTGGTCGAAAAGGGCGAAAAATGAGTCAAAATAGCCAAAAAGAGAAGCCGAAACGCATCAGGAAATGAACCGGAAGGAGAACCGGTCAGGCCGGCCCCCATATTGATAGCGCCAGGCGACCAGGGAGCCATTCATGGTCGCGAGTGGTGGCCACCATCAGATTCCAGATAATTTTCTCCATTTTATGATCAGTTTTGGGCCGTGTTTCACTATATAAACACCCTTAACCTTAACCAAAAAAATACCCTACGAACCAGAGCCGAATTTCGAGTTTCTTGGAGAATATTTTGGAGTTATTTGGCAGTTTTGAAGGCAAGGAATCACCCAGTGAAGAGCTTTACGTTCAAGATCGAAGACTACGGGTTTTATCGCATGTAATCTTTCGTTTCTCATATTTTCACCATGATTTCTTACATTATTATTTTCTTTGATTCTACGATGCTAGCTAAACTTTATAAACTACCTAGGTCATGATGACCCTTTGTTTGGTTTGATTTTGATTGGGATTTCGTTCGTTATGGATTTTATGCTTTAAGTAAAGTGTTGAGTTTGAGTTAATTGATGCATATGATTACTTGGTTTTATTTACTTATATTTATTGTTTCACATTGCCCTTGTTGATTGTTTCATAGGATATAGTTTTGTTAGGTCATTTACTGTGCATTCTTGACTAGTTTGTGATTGAATTCGAATAAGATCATAGAAACAATAAAACTAATTAAATAGATAAAAGTGAGTTGTTAGCCTAGAAAGTTGTAACGTGATGAGTTATTGATAGATCTTTGCTGGCCAGGATTGCTAGATTTAGTTCTTCGTAAGGAGTCCGTATATGTTTGATTGTCAACTTAGTCTATTAAGTTAATTAGGTCCGCTTAGCTATCTTTGATTTCTGCGCTGTAAGGTAGGATTTCACCATAAAGATACTTAGACATAAATAATTAAATAACCGTAAGGAAGTTTGATATTTAAAAGTGGTGCGTCTTAAAACTTGTTAGAAACTCATAGGTGTCTTCTTGGAGGTTCAAGGGTCCTGTTCGGGTTTTATGTCAAGGGTTTATCTTACGATCCCAGTTTCATAACTTAAGTTTCGCAGTTAATTGATAGCCGTAAATTAGGGGATTCTAGCCTAGGTAGTAACATCCATCATCTGAATTAATTTAAGTAATTTATTAGTTTATTCATATTTTAATTAATTAGGGTTTAAGTTTATTAATAGAATAATCATTTATGGTTAAGTAATCATTAGAGTTTATTATTTATTTAATTAGGGTTTACTATTAGTTTAATATAATATAGTTTAAAAACCCCTTTAATAATAATAAATAAATAGTCGTGTCAATTAGTCGAGTCTAATTAATTAGTTAATATACGTAATTTAAAGAGTCTCGTGGGTTTGATATCCGGGTGTATTTAGCTATACTAGAGTCGATCGGTTCACTTGTCGGTCAGTAGTTTAGTCGATTTTAAAGAGTCTAGAGTATTACTTAGTGTCTAGATTAGCGTAATTTAGTTAATAATTATTTGACTACTTTTAGAACGTCAAGTTTTTGGCGACGTTTCCGGGGACTCCTGGTGATTGCATTATTAACTTTGATTGGACTTACTTGCTATATACGTGCTATTGTGTTTTTGCTTTTGAGTTTTTAGGGTTTTGGTTAATTAAAATTTTACGTGTTTATTTTTTTGCTTTGAGTCGTAGGTGTCTAATTGTCCGTGTCCTTTTCTTGTTCAGATTCTTGTAATTATGTTTGAAATTTGTAATGGACCTCACTTTACCATTAAATACCCATACTATAGTAACCTTAATTATGATACGTCTGGTGATCCTCATTTACCATGTGATTGTCCATACAAGGGTTCTAGCGTTATTTTTTATAGATGCGATGGTTTTCATATGACCCGTGCATGTCCATATAATCGTACTAACCCCTATGTGCAGCAACAAACATATCTTTCACAGGTCCCTGTCATATTTTTATAACGAAGTGGATTGGGGATATCAATACAAACAAGGGCAAGATTATGGTCAACATTTCGAGAGCAACCCCAACAGGGGTGCTGAGGCGTATTTGAAAAAGATCGAGGAATCGTTGACCCGACCATTAGAGAATGATACCCAAAACCAATGAAAATTAGCTGAACATGAGGCTATACTGAGAAATCAACTATTTGTTTTTGCAGGTCTCCAGGATGCAATTAAAGAAATATCCGGAATACTAACAAGGGTGGAAGAACGGTCAAATCAGATTTCCCAATGCGTGTACGAGTCAGATAGAGAATATATTCGAGAAACCGAAGAGGAGAACATGTAAATAGAGCAACCACTGACACCTGGTTATAAGTATGATGCAGAAGGCAACTATTTAGGATACATGAATCGGTTGAGCGAGTTGTTCCAGATGTTTCCAGAAGAAGGGAAAGAGCCAATCATGGAATATATAGATGATTTAGAGGAGAACATTCCATATACGGAGAGACGAGTGGCTGAAAAATTCCCACCTCAGGCCACACATGTATGCGTTGTTGATTTTGCAGGTTGTTACAGTGACTCCGATGATGAAATAGTCGAAGAAGAGCAAGCTGCATATTTTAAATCATATGTGGTGAAACCCGTGACTGAGGAAGATGTAGATTTGGGAGAGTCACTCGAGCTGATGTTTGGTTCTAAGGATGTGGTTGTGAATGAATTGAGTGAGGTTGATAAATTCCTTGATCTGGAGTTGGATGGATTGTTGGAGTATGAAGAGGGGGTACATTGATGGTGATGGGGATATTATGTTTTTCGAGGCCCTACTTGTAGAGGACATTGTAGATGATGATGTGGTGTTAGAGGATACACACCACTGCCAGCCCATAGGATGTGTTTTGAATGTTAAACCGGAATCAGCACCACGGGAGAAGGTCTAGGATGAGAAATTACCGGAAAACCGTACTTGCGTACATTTTAGGAGATGGCCTACAGGAATGAAAAAGCCTTTGCATGTCAATCACGATCGGTCTTCTTGACACTTACAACGCATTCGGCTCTTGCCAGGTAACTTTAAATATAGGTGGTCTGACCCGTTATTGATTTTTAATTCTAATTTAATATTTTGCGGTTCCATCATTGATATATTACTATTTGATAAATTCCAGGTGGAACTAAACGGGTTGGAGAGGATCCAAATCAAAGAGAAGCCTCCTGATTAACTTCAAGTGTGGGGAGGTTTCTTGTAATTTGTACATGTATCGAGTCAGTAGTTTGTAGTGTCTTTTTGTTTTTTTGGCTTAAGTTTGTTTTAGGTTGATGTGTGGGCCAACAAACAAGTGTGGGGAGGATGGAGCAGCTGAGCCGTATACCTGGTGTTTATTTATTTGCTCCTGATTATTATATTTTATATATTAATTGGTGACACTTTAATTGCATAATATCTATTAGCTTGATAAGATATATTTTAGACATTGTTGAATTTTTTCCACTTATGTTCGTGTGTGAGAGAATGAGTTACCATTTGCTGAGCACGTTCTTAGTTGGAGGGCATTCATGGAAGAAGACTTTAGCATTATTCTTCATGCGCATATTACCAGCTAAGTCTTTTTTATTATCTAGCTTAATAATTTATTTTACTTTTGTTTTTTATTTTAATTTTTAGGTTTTTAATTTTTTTTGTAGTCCGACTTTATTTTTATTTTTATTTTATTTTATTTTAAGTCGTCATTATCCTTGCATTGAGGATAATGCAAATTTTAAGTGTGTGGATAGGATATTTGATTCATAGTTTAAATCTAGGATATTGGAGTTATAGTTTAAATTTAACTAAAAAAATGAAAAATGTTTTAAAAAAATGTCCCTTGAACATAGTTTTTTGCGTTAAAGTGGGAGATGATGATATTTATCGAAAATTGGTTTTTCAAACTACTAATAATATGAGATAATATAAAAGAAAACGCACTTAACTTTGGATGTGTCGGTAGGCTCAGCCTTGAGAATGAAAGGGCAATTTGATAAAAATGGGTAAACGGAAATCTTTTGTGGGTAAAGCGTTTTGTCCGTGAAAGATAAGTAATGAAAGTTCTGGCCATACTCAAGCTTCAATTTTTGGAATGAAATGCGAAAATATTATTAATTTTAAAGTTGAATACGTTATCATATGATACTTGGGTAGGTTTAACGTTAGAGTATGCCGTGTAGCCGGTGATATAAATTTTAAACTGCTTCGTTTTAGTGTTTTACACTTTATTGGCGTATGGTTTTATAACCTTAATTCTTGTATTGATGGGATGCATCGGGTCCAGAGACCATGGGTCTGTATGCAGTCTATTCATCTGGGTATTCACAATTCCTAAGTGGGGTTGTGAATATTTATAATAAAGCTATAAAAGAGCAAACCCGCATTTTTCTGCCACATAAGTCAATAAACATGATCACTACGTACTTAAAGTATAAATATACTAATGACCTGATCATCCACACTGTGAGCCATGTGGGGTCCCCTTGCTCGCGTCTCATTACCATTAAGAAACGGACCACAAGGGACACGCTACATGTAAACCCTACAGATGAAATTTTGCATGCTTACCTATGGTAATGGTTCGGGGTATTGCTTGATAATGGGGGCATGTCATGTTGTGGGGAACACAAGCTATTAATTAATTATACATTAATCGTATCTAATGGCTTCTTGGTAGACTTTGATGGTTAAGCTTATATGGATAAACAATATCCTTGATCGTCTTAACTTCAAAAAAAAAAAAGAGCAAATTTTTTTTTAAATCTACTAGTTTTGAGGTTTAAGTCAAGTTGGGGTGGTCTAGTCCAGTAAAAGCTAAAAATAAGCGGGTTTTAATTGTGTAAACCAGTGAGTAATATAACTGTTGGATCTTATTTGACCCGGTAAAGATTAAGGCATGAGTTTAAGTGGACAACAATATTGGTGATCACGATTTTCGCGTTTATCTGAGCTTTAAATTAATCTATATGTTTTTAAGACTGTATTTTCTGATTCTGATTCCACTGCATTAGACTTTTTCAGGGACGAAAAAAAATTAAGTGTGGGGATATTTGATATAATGCTAAATATATATGTATCCCTTGTATATTTTATTTAATATTTAATTAGTTTTTGTTCATTTTTTTTTGTTAAGATTTGTATGCTACTAATATTGTTGTGTTTTGTAGGTTTCGGGAGCTGATCGTGGTCGAAAAGGGCGAAAAACTAATCAAAATAGCCAAAACGAGAAGCCAAAACGTATCAGGAAATGAACCAGAAGGAGAACCGATCGGACCGGCCGGCCGCTCATATTGATAGCGGCGCGCCGCGCGACTGGGGAGCCATTCATGGTCGTGGGTGGCGGCCACCATCAAATTCCAGATAGTTTTCTCCGTTTTTGATCAGTTTTGGGCCCTGTTTGTAACATCCCGTTTCCCGTTCAGTTAATAAATAATAATATTAGATGGGCTTGTGTTGGGTTAAGTAATATGGGTAATGGACTTGAGTCAATAAGGAAGGGAGAAAGACCATGGGCTTAAGCCCATGACCCATGATATATATACCTTAATTATCCACTAAATCCATTCATTTCACCAATTCCATACACCACCCAAAACACACACTTAAGCTCTTTCTCATCTTTCTCTATTTCTCTAACCAAAACTAAGAAGCATAATCGATTCCCGACCCGAGATAATGATAGTATGATATTGTATGGATCCAAACCCACTAGATCTAGTCGTGAAATGACTAGCTGACACCCTAAACTGTTAAGGTCACGAGATCCGGATGGAATCGGGTATAAAACGATCAAAAGATGAGCTTAAGGATCACCCTAGCTCAGATCTGGATCGAACGGGACGAAAAACGGTGAAAACAGTGGTGAAACAATCGAGATCTCGCTTTTCCGGCGAGATCTCGTTTTTCCGGCAATAGCGGCGCCGGAACAGTAGGGAATGTCAGAGAATGTTCTCTGACATTCTGACCTAACCCTAATTCGTTAACGGAGGAATAACGAATTAACAACAATGATTTAATGAAGAATAACGAATTAACAGCAATCTGTTATGCCCATTCGTTAAGAAGAAATAACGAATTAGCAGCAGTTCGTTATGGTCATTCATTATAAAGCCCAATTCATTATGAAGGCCAGTTCGTTATAAAGACCAATTCGTTATGAGAGTCCATTTTCTATGAAGGTTCATTCGTTATAATGGTTCATTCGTTATAGAGGTCCATTCGTTAAGAGATAACGCATCAGTCCATTCGTTATGAGCCCAATTCGTTAAAGAGCAGAATAACGAATTAAACTTCGAAAGAATGACAGAAAGATCCATGTACTTATAATAAAATGGATTAATTAAACTTTGAAAGAATGATAGCTAGACCCCAGCCAGGGGCTCTACCCCTTGGACCCTGCTAGGGGTTGCCGCCCCTAGAACCCTGCTGCCAGGGGCGCTGCCCCCGGACACCCGTTCGTTGAGGGTTATAATTAAACTAGAAACACGATATGGGTAGTGACAGTTAACTGATACGTGTAATTGTCATATATTTAGTCGTGCACTGCTAAAGAAAGGATTAACCATTAACGGTGAACGTAACAGGACTCAGGTAAGTTTCTAGCCCCACTTCCTTATCATGTTTTTGGGGCTGTGTGCATACTCAATGTGAATGTCAATACACTTACCCTTAAATGGTATGTATATGCTATAATGATTTATGTGATAGTATGTATGAATGTAAGCTCGTTAGTACGTGAACGATCTTCGTATATTGCACGTATGAATTATGTATGTGTGAAAGTACGTAATGAAATGAGTATGTAAGAAAGTATGATTATGTTAAGAAAGGTATGTATGGTTATAGCACGGATGAAAGGTATTGTTTAAGTAGGGAAGAGACCCTAATAAT
The DNA here is from genome assembly GCF_021521415.1 of Bidens hawaiensis. Classification (NCBI taxonomy): domain Eukaryota; kingdom Viridiplantae; phylum Streptophyta; class Magnoliopsida; order Asterales; family Asteraceae; genus Bidens; species Bidens hawaiensis. The sequence goes on from NW_027505382.1 coordinate 45,726, forward strand.
ATCTGCGAATGTAGGGAAGAGACCCGAATAATATCTGCGAATGTAGGGAACAAACCCTAATAATATCTGCTAATGTAGGGAATGGACCATAATAATATCCGCGAATGTATGGAACAGACACTAATAATATCTACGAAGGTTATAGGGCGGAATGCTCTTTAAAACGTATACGTGTGAATGAAAGTATGTATGTAAGTATGAATGAAAGAACGGATGTACGTATGTATGTAAGTATGTAAGAAAGAATGAAAGTATGTAAGTGTCACACCCCAACCTACAGCGAGAATGCTGGGGCGTGGACTGATTGTCACAGCTCGCAAGGTTACTATCATGCAAAATTATAAATTTAAATATCTATTTAATAAATTCAAATAACACCATTATTCATTACAAAATCTAAAGTAAACAAAACATCAAATAAATCAAAATCATGAAAATTCATAGTCTCAATATAAATTCTTCTAGCATAAATCCTTAAACAAATCTTCTAAGTCCACACACTTCACATCAAATGGTGACCTGAAAGATGAACGAGAATGATTAAGGTAGTGAGAATGAGAGAAGGAATTACACGCAAACGTTAGAGCCTCTAACTGTGATGGGACGAGGGATAACGAAGCAAAACAGGGCCGACGCTAAAAGGGGTGATGAACGGGTATTAACAGGTTAAATGAATACAATTATATAGGAGGTTAATGTCGGCGATCAAACAAGGAAGGTGTTCATACAATTAATTGCAGTATAATCAATATTTACGCGGTTAATGGCTGTCAAGTAGTGTTGGCTAGGTGTAAAAGGAAATAACGAATCAATAAGATACGATGTAACATATATAGGTTGTCGGTTAAGACGCGAAAAGACTAATTCAACGATTTCCTATAATACAACTTGATTGCAAACGATAATGGACAACAAATTGATTGATTGCTTGATCTCGGGTACACGAAATTATGAATGTGGGTCGGGTATGATAATGGATATCCATTTTGTAATATGGATTATAACACTATTTACGGATAGAACCCTAAAGTTTGAGAATGGACACAGAAAGGTTCAAACTTTATATTTTGGGTTAAAAGCGTCAAAGTTACATAGATGTAGTTATATATAAATAATTAATTATTATAACTCGATAAGTGCGGGATTTTTATTAATTATAGAGCCCGGATCCGTAAATGGGTCGAGTAACGGTTACAAAGTAAAAATGGAAAACCCGAAAGGTTGCAGTAAGTATGTAAGGAAATATGAAGGTGCGTATCTTCGGATATGTACTTACGCAAGTATGTGAATGTAATATATGTTGCCTGATTAACTAGAACTCACTTAGCGTAGCTGACTTTTAGTATGCACGCAGGTTAACAAACTGAGACAACTGGTTTGAGTGGGACACATGGCAGGATTGAAGAGGCTGGCATCTGAAGATTTTTCATGATGTTTCAAATGCTATAATTTATGATATGTTTTAAAAAACAAGTTATGAATGTTGTAATGAATGGTTGACTTTTAATATTATTCCGTGAAATTTTTAATTCACTCTGATATTTAGAACTGTTTTTATGAGTAAATTCAACGCTAACGTTGGGCACCGGGACCGGGGCCTTGCACAGTTTAACTATATAAACACCCTTAACCTTAACCAAAAAAATACCCTACAAACCAGAGCCGAATTTGGAGTTTCTTGGAGCATATTTTGGAGTTATTTGGTAGTTTGAAGGTAACGAATCACCCGGTGAAGAGCTTTACGTTCAAGATCGAAGACTACGGGTTTTATCATCTTTAATATTACGTTTCTCATATTTTCACCATGATTTCTTACATTATTATTTTTCATTTTTATTGATCGTTGCAAACCGCTTTGGGTACCCGTATTGATCTAAGCACCCCTTATCACCCACAAACCGATGATCAATACAAGAGAACGATCGAAACTCTCGAAGATATGCTCCGCTCTTGCATACTAGCCTTTGGTGGGAATTGGGATACTCATTTACCACTAATAGAGTTTTTCTATAATAATAGTTTTCACACTAGTATTGGCATAGCACCTTTTGAAGCTCTCTATGGCCAAAAATGTCGTTCCCTGATTTGTTGGAACGAGGTTGGTGAATCGCAAATCAACGATCCCGAGCTTGTTCAAGAAACTTCCGATCGAATCGCTCTTATTCGTCAAAATCTTCTTGCCACTCGTAGCCGTCAAAAGAGCTACGCCGATAAGCGCCGTAAACCACTCGAGTACAATGTTGGAGATCAAGTGCTCCTTAAAGTATCTCCTTGGAAAGGAGTAGTTCGTTTTGGCAAAAGGAATAAACTATTTCCTCGTTTGTTGACCCGTTTGAGATCATTGAAAGGTTTAGTAAAGTTGCGTGTCATCTCAATCTTCCCAAAGATCTCTCCAATGTTCACCCAACTTTTCACATTTCCAATCTCAAGAAGTGTTTAGCCGAGGGTAATCTCCACATACCCCTCGTCGAAGTCCGAATTGATGAATCTATGCGCGTTATCGAGAAACCTGTGGAAATCGTGGATCATATGGACAAAGAAACCAAGCGTGGCCGTTTGGGGAGGCCACGATAACTTTAGAAGATGTACATGTTCTATGGAGGCTATCGATTGGAGACGAGGTTGTTTCTGGTATTGATGCCAGGTTAACATTTTCTGAGCAACATTATTTATGTAATGAACTATAGGGTTGCAAGTTGAAGAAACTGATTTAAAAATCAAAAATTAAAGTTAACTTGCCTCACAGCTGAACTAGAAAATGATTTCCGGTGGACACATAGGTTGATGATTGTATTAGGCGAGTAAGAGTGTCTATCCTACACTTGTTGGTGGTACTTTGTTTCCTGAGTCTTCGAGTAGCAACGTATTTTTTCATTATCTAACTCATTTACAATATTCAAAAAATGCGGGCAGCTTAGCTGGGCGAGTGTAACATTTCGGGTTTTTGAAACTTTCGTATTTGTAATCATTACTCGACCCGGGTTCGGGTATTTTATCAACAAAGTTCCATTTTTGTTTAATATTTTTATTTATTTTCTTTTATTAATAACTATGAGCAACATGCAAAATCAACCCCAAACTAATAATTTATCCACTTTTGAACCCACAACCAAAGACAAGGGACCAACTTGCAAAATAATAATTATTTTTCCCTCCTCTCTCTCCCTCTCTCGTCAGCCGACACAAACATACTAACAAACCCTCATTCATCATGCTTGTTCCTCAATTCTCGACCATATTAAACGAGATTGATCACATAAGATCATTTAGTTACCAAAAACGCTTCACACCGACATTTTAATTATGGAAAATAATAATGATTTGACAGCTAATTCATTAATAACAAACTGCGACCTAAATGGTTCCTAAAACACTATATAAACTCGTTTATAATTCAATTGAATCACACCACACCATCCTTACTACCTCACGACGCTAAACCCTAAGTTATTTGGCTCGTACATTGTCGTTAAGATCAAGAATCGTCACCTTGTTTGATCCGCAAGCCCTAATTTGTCGTTCTCCCTTAATTCGTTATCATACAAGGTAATTATAGATGCTTCCAGTTTGTTTTTGCCCAACAAACATTAACCCCAATTCAATTTAAATAAACGAACATCAATTGAACCGATTTAAAGTCCAGGGTTTGATTTGGGGAAGAACCAAAACTGCATTCAGTATATTTATATTACCAGTTTCATTGTTGTAACAAGTTAAGACGTTGGCCTGATGGCCAGGACATGTTTTCTTAAAGCTTGAACCGGCCTGGGGCGCGGGTTTGAGTCCCCTAGGCCCGGTTGTTGAATTATATTTTTAATCATTTTTTTTTATCAATTTTTAATTTATTATATGTATACAACGTTGAATAAACATTATTTTGATAAACCGAACCCCATAACAACTCTTTTCTTTTCATATTTATGAATATATATGTATATATATATATACTTGTTTAAATTTTATAATTGAGTCTACATATATATATATATATATATATATATATATATATATAGGGAGAGAATCATAAGAGAACTTCATTTTATGGAGAGAACTAGAGAATTAATAATAAAGTATTTTTAATTTTTTTTTTCTTTCATCCTTCTTATATGTTGTTATTCTTTACCACAAAAATATCTAAAAATAAAAAAAAAAACTAAAAAAAACCAGTTGTATACATCGACTTTCTTTATAATGCATATGTGAAATATGGTGCATTTTGATATTTGAAATAGTGTTGAATATCATATATATAGTTGTTTGTATTGTATATTTGCAATAGTGTTATATTATATACAAAAATTCTTAAAAATCGATATAGTACATTTGTGCATTAGTGTTATATTACATATATGCAATAATGTGTTTTGTATACAATTATTTGTGTTGTATTTGCATATATTCAATAGTGTGTATTAGATAATGTATTTATGTTGTATTATATGCAATAAAACACTATTTTATATATACAATACACATTAATGCACATACGCATTACTCGACGAGTTTTCTTTTTTTAAGAACAATATCATCTTATTATAAGGAGGAAAGAAAAAAAATCACAAAATAATTTTTTAAAAATAGTTAAAAATAATTCTTTACTAGTTCTCTAGTTCTCTCTTTAAAATGATTTCTCTCTAGATCTCACCCCTATATGGAGAGGATCATGAGAGAACTACATTTTATAGAGAGAACTAGACAACCAGTAATGAAGTATTTTTAATTTAATTAAAATAAATTTAAATTTTTTTTCTTTCATCCTTCTTATATGTTGTTATTATTCACCACAAAAAAATATAAAAATAAAAAAATTAACGCTGTAATGCATATATGCAATACATCGACTTTTTTATAATGCATATGTGCAATAGTGTGCATTTTGATATTTGAAATAGTGTTAAATAGCATATATATAGTTGTTTGTATTGTATATTTGCAATTAGGGCTGTTCAAAACCGGATATCCGAACTTTCGGATATCGGAAACCGGATATCCGAACCTTTCGGTTAGTGAAAATCACTACCCGAATCCGAATCCGAAACTTCGGATATCCGAAGTTCGGATATCCGAATATCCGAAAAAAAACAAGTCAATAGCAATCTAACAATAAACATTTCATGAAGGCCAAACCTGACTTGAAACAAGTCGATAACTAAAAAGTAATTAGTACTTAATAAGTCACTAATAAAAATGAAGGCCAAATCTGACTTGAAACAAGTCAGTAACAATAAACAATTCATGAAATGTGAAATAGAATAATAACTATATTTGAAAGAAGACTTTGTAACAAAAATAGGAGAGTGGAGGCCGACGTGTGGAGGGATGAGTGGTCAACGTAGGAGGAGTGACTGACTTGGTGTACGAAGATGGAGGAGCTGATGGAGGTCGACGTCGATGGAGTCTGGAGGAGGGACGGTGGTCGACGCCGGTGGAAGTGGGTGGAAGGCCGGAAGAGAATGGATGCGATCTAGGGTTTGAGAGTGGACTCAAGAAGTGAAGAGGAGAAGGTGTATTGTGAAATAGATCTAGGGATTTGTCATATATAATAATATAAAAACATATTGAAATTTAATTTTCGAATAGTTCGGATATCCGAATTATCCGAAAAATCTAAAACTGATATCCGAATCCGAATCCGAATTTTCGGATATTTGGGATTCGGATATCCGAAAATTCGGATAGTTCGGATACGGATAGTCGGATAATTCGGATACGGATTTGGATTCGGATAGTTTTGAACACCCCTATTTGCAGTAGTGTTATATTATATACGAAAATAAAAAAAAATTGATATAGTGCATATGTGCATTAGTGTTGTATTACATATATGCAATAATGTGTTTTGCATACAATTATTAGTGTCGTATTTGCATATATTCAACAGTGTGTATTGGACAATGTATTTGTGTTGTATTGTATGCAATAAAACACTATTTTATATATACAATACACATTAATGCACATACGCATTACATCGACGGTTTTTTTCTTTTTTTTAGGAACAATATCATCTTATTAGAAGAATGAAAGGAAAAAAATCACAAAATAATTTTTTAAAAATAGTTAAAAATAATTATTTACTAGTTCTCTAGTTCTCTCTTTAAGAGAAGTTCTCTCTAGATCCCACCCATATATATATATATATATATATTAAAAATACTCCATTATTAGTTCTCTAGTTCTCTCCATAAAATGAAGTTCTCTTATGATCCTCTCTCTATATATATATATATACATATACATATGTAGACTCAATTATAAAATTTAAACAAGTATATATACACACACACATATATATATATTCATAAATATGAAAAGAAAAGAGTTGTTATGGGGTTCGGTTGATCAAAATACTGTTTATTCAACGTTGTATACATATAATAAATTAAAAATTGATAAAGAAAAGGATTAAAAAAATATAATTCAACAACCGGGCCAAATATGAAAAGAAAAGAGTTGTTATGGGGTTCGGTTTATCAAAATAATGTTTATTCAATGTTGTATACATATAATAAATTAAAAATTGATAAAGAAAAGGATTAAAAAAATATAATTCAACAACCGGGCCTAGGGGACACAAACCCACGCCCCTGGCCGGTTCAAGCTTTAAGAAAACATGTGCTGGCCATCAGGCCAGCGCCTTAACTTGTTACAAGAATGAAACTGGTAATATAAATATACTGAATGCAGTTTAGGTTCTTCCCCAAATCAAACCCTAGACTTTAAATCGGTTCAATTGATGTTTGTTTATTGAAATTGAATTGGGGTTAATGTTTGTTGGGCAAAAACGAACTGGAAGCATCTATAATTACCTTGTATGATAACGAATTGAGGGAGAACGACAAATTAGGGCTTTCGGCTCAAACTAGGTGACGAATCTTGATCTTAACGACAATGTACAAGCCAAATAACTTAGGGTTTAGCGTCGTGAGGTAGTAAGGATGGTGTGGTGTGATTCAATTATATTATAAACGAGTTTATATAGTGTTTTAGGAACCATTTAGGCCGCGGTTTGTTATTAACGAATTAGCTGTCAAATCATTATTATTTTCCACAATTAAAACGTCGGTGTGAAGCGTCGTTGGTAACTAAATGATCTTATGTGATCAATTTCATATGGCCGAGAATTAAGGAACAAGCAAGATGAATGAGGGTTTGTTAGCATGTGTGTGTCGACTGACGAGAGAGGGAGAGAGAGGAGGGAAAAATAATTGTTATTTTGCAAGTTGGTCCCTTGTCTTTGATTATGGGTTCAAAAGTGGATAAATTATTAGTTTGGGGTTGATTTTGCATGTTTCTCATAGTTATTAATAAAAGAAAATAAATAAAAATATCAAACAAAAATGGAACTTTATTGATAAAATACCCGAACCCGAACCCGAACCCGGGTCGGGTAATGATTACAAATATGAAAGTTTCAAAAACCCGTAATGTTACACTCGCCCAGCTAAGCTACCCGCATTTTTTGAATCTTGTAAATGAGTTAGATAATGAAAAAATACGTTGCTAGTCGAAGAATTAGGAAACAAAGTACCACCCAACAAGTGTAGGATAGACACTCTTTTTCACCTAATACAATCATCTACCGATGTGTCCATCGGAAATCATTTTCTAGTTCTGTTGTGAGGCAACTTTACTTTAATTTTTGATTTTTAAATCAGTTTCTTCAACTTGCAACCCTATAGTTCATTACATAAATAATGTTGCTCAGAAAATGTTAACCTGGTATCATTACCGGAAACAGCCTCGTCTCCAATCGACAGCCCCCATAGAACATGTACATCTTCCAAAGTTATCGTGGCCTCCCCAAACTTGAAGTGAAATGTGCGTGTTTCTGGACGCTACCTTTCAACTAACGCAGTTACTAGAAAATTATCAACCATTCTATAACCGCATTCCATAACACCACCAAATTCGGCAAGACGTATGTAATTCATGACGTTCTCTGGTATAGGTTTACGTCTAATGCATTCCCAGAACTTCTGGTCGCCACATCGAACTTTTAGAGGTCTTGATTGAAATTGTTATTATGGAATAACTCATAGGCTCGATGATTTTCACCTAAAAATTACGAATCGGAAATACTTGGACATGGAAATACTCATGGATTCATTTTCTAATCTCACAACACTAATAGTGGATATGAAACATGGATTTTGTTTATGAGGATTTGATGCTAGCACATAGCCACATCAACATTCTTATATATGCATGTTATATATACGTATATATTGTATGTCTATTTCTCACGTATCAAAAACTATACAAAAAAATCTAAATCTTACTTAGACTACAAGCTAATCTTATAAATCTATTTAATGAGAATCTTCCATGCATGAAGCTCACCTCATAATCACTAAAATACAAAAGATGTGGAATATTTACTATTCACGAATAGGGAAAAAGCAAGAAAAACTATCCGACTGTGAACTTATGTACTTCCATTTGTTAAAGAATAATAAAAAAACATCAAACCGTGGTTTCAAACCACCAAATCATGGCTTGACTAACAAAACCATCATTGTCACGAAAAGTGGTATTAGCTTACAAATTCAGCTACAATCCATGGTTTCAAACCAAAGTTTGTATTATTTTAATCAAAGTGTATAGTTTTCTAATATTCCATCTAACATGCTTATAAAAAGAAGACAAACCGTGGTTTTAAACAACGGTTAGACCATTTGTGAAAAAGTTCAAAAACCAATACCATTTTTGAAAAACTTTTCTAAAAAGCACCAATTCTGATTAATTTTCTGATAAACCATTTTGAATATACACATTTATAAAGACTTAGAATCGCTTGTCGGTAACTGTCAACTGAAGATGTCACAAGTCACGAAACTCACGACCATTTAAGACTATGTTTACCAACAACCCAACCCAACTTTTTAATAAAAAAATTAATTTCTCTCTCTTCCACATACACAACCCAACCTAACCCAGTTTTTCACTTTTATTCACAACCCAACTAAATCCAATTATTTTAATACATAATACATATATATTATTTATGTTTTAATTTATTAAATCTATTAAAAATTAAAAAAAATATTTGTTTTTTTAAACATTATTATTTTAAATATAAAAAATATTAAAAAAAATACGTTCATTAAACATATTTAGTTAAAAAGATAATTCAAGTTACAAGCATGACATTAAATTTAAAATTGCAAATACATAAGATGGAAACTACATAATTATTCATCAAGGGAAAATTTGTGCCATATATGCTCAATCAGATCATTTTTAGAGCATTATGAGATTCTCTATTGTGAAGTTGTCCTCTGTTGGTCATATAACTTGATAGATCTGCAATTCGTTCGGTAGAGTATTGGAAAGGTTGTTCATCGTCTTCAGTAGAGCTTCTTCGTTGCCGATTTGTAGGCCTGTCATTTAGAAATTCAGATGGATCATAATAGTGAAGTTATGTGTCTCTTTCATCCTCAACGATCATATTATGGATGATTATACATGCAATCATAATTTTTCCCATCATATCCTTGTTCCACACAAGACATGGATGTCGAAGAAATGCAAACTGAGCTTGTAGAACTCCAAATGCACGCTCAACATCTTTTCTAACAGACTCTTTATGTTGAGCAAATAACTTATGTTTTCGAAGTTGTGGAGAAGTTGTGGAGAAGTTATGGACTTGACAAAGGCAGCCCATGAAGTATATATGTCGTCAGTGAGATAATATGTCCTATTATATTCCCGACCATTCACGACGTAACTCACATTTGGTGCTCGACCAGACAATACATCATTAAAAACAGGAGATTGTTGGTGGACATTAATGTCATTGCACGAACCTGGTGTTTCGAAGAATGTGTGCCATATCCATAAGTCATATGATGCAACGACTTCTAAAATAATCGTTGGTTTACCGCTTCTACCTGCATATTGCCCAGCCCAAGGGGTGGGACAATTTTTCCACTCCTAGTGCATACAATCAATGTTCCACGTTCTGCCCCAAGATGGAGTAGTCTTGCTAAATCATCATCACTTGGTCTTCTAAGGTACTCTTGACCGAAACATGAAATAACACCTTCTACGAACTTTATAAGGGAGGCTCTTGTTACAGCTTCACTCATTCTCAAATATTCATCATGTGCATCTTCCGATGTCCCATACGCTAACACCCGCATAGCTCCAGTACACTTCTGCAATGGTGAAAGCCCCTATCTACCTGTGGCATCGCGTCTTTGTTGAAAATAAATATCATTGGCAGTAACAGCAGCCACTATACGTAAGAACAATGGTTTTTGCATTCGAAATCTACGCCTAAAAATTTCTTATCATACGTTGGGTTATCAACAATGTAATCTTGCATCAAGCGTGCCTCTCCCTGCTCAAGTTCCCGATTGCAATACCTCCTTCTTGTACGAGGATGATTTCTTATAATCATGTTTGGCATGTTTGTGAGTAACTCAATCATGATGCCTTCAAGTTGACGATTTGATTGATTAACTCGTTCTCGCCATGAATCACACTCATTCGAGTCTGATGAATTGGAACTCTCCGATAAGCTATCATTATACGACATTTTTAAAGAGATGGAAATGAAAAGCTTTAGTTGGAAGAGAAAGTATATCAACATTATGCTATTTCTTATCTAAATAAAATATACTCACCCAATGAAAAGTTGACAAATGGAAGATTTTAAGATAAAGTTAGATTGACATGATAATGTTGGATTATATTATCTAAATAAAATCCAAACATCCAATGAAATATTTGTTGGGTTTTAACAAGACTAATACTCCATGTACTAGTCTCGAGACTAATACTCCATGTACTAGTCGCAGGACTAATACTCCATGTATTAGTCTCAAGACTAATATTTCGCTCTCAAAATCTTTCTAGCTCCAACCGCTTTTTCCACGACGACGTGCTTCATCGTATGCACCAACCCACTTTTGGACACTTAGACAAAGTCGTTTATAACGACCTTTCATTTGTTGAATATTCCTCTTACCAATCTTTTCTGGTGTTTCTGCCTGAGCTTGGTCATGCAACTTCTTTACCTTTGCCCACATTATTGTTGATTTCTGGTTTTTGCCACAAATTTTATCTTCACTAACAATACCCCATGATGACATTAAAGCGACATCTTCAGCAACATCCCATAAATCTCGTGTAGTTTCTTCAACATTTTGTGAGGTTTGAATATTTTCAGTGGCAGGAACTTGACTCGGGTTTGAACAATAAAAAGTGTTTTGATTATTCGGGTAATCTCCATCTCTAAGACTCATACGATAGTTTGAAAACGAGGGATCCATTGTAACAAATAAGAATCAAAAGAGAATGGAGATAGAAAACTAGGAATGGAGATAGTTTGAATGCATTCTTGTTTTATCCAATATATATAATACATAGAAGTAGATAATGTTAGATTTCTAGATTACAATTTTTATCCAAAAAAATCTAACAAACCAACAGAGCGTGGACACTTGGCGAGTTAAATAATATCATAATTATGTAAAAAAACCTTGATTTTTTAAAAGTATTTAAAACATAAAATTTACATATAATAATATTAAAAAATATATGTTTTTAAAAATGCTCCGTTTTTAATAAATTTTATATCTAAATGCTAATAAAAGTATACGAAACAAAACTAGGTTTTTAAAAATTTAAAATAAGTTAAATAATATAAATTATTAAAGAAAAATCAAATTGTAATGTGATGTGCTGTGCGCGTGCGTCTTAAATTTATAAGAGGTTGGATGATTCACTTTTGCACAAGATCGTGTTTTAAATTTATAAAAGTGATTTCTACAAAGACTAAACACACACAAAACAGGCAAGTGTACCTATCGTATATGTAGAATAGTATTGGTAAGAACCAAGTATCGATCCGTGGATACAAAGGTTTCTAATAATAAATTGTTGTTTTACTTCAATCGGAGGTTTTAATCATTTTGAGGTTGATTTTTAACTTTTTATAAAATATAAATACTTATATATAGTTTATAGGTGACCAAGAAAAGAGATTCTAAATGAGTTGTTCAATTATGCGAAGGTTACCATCTAAGATCCAGAATCCACTCCATTTTTAGCGTTGATAATTAATATGTAGACATGTGATAGACTTGCTGTAGCAATATATGATAGATAGCTCCTTAACCCAAAGTGAGCATCTTTGGCACTAAGGAGATGATATGCGCATTTTAAAGTCCACCCTTTCCTAATGTCATACCATCTCAATGATGTCAATTTAAGTTGGCAAGTAGTTTCGTTAAGTTGAAAGATTAGGATTGACTTCAATTTCTCGAATACCAATTCTAACAACTTCGGGTGGTTGTAGTTCATCACACAACCTCCCCTTGGTTGATTTAAGTAGGTTATGATTACACATTCCGTTAACATATGGTTTCTTTAGCTAATTTGAAATCCTAAGCAAAGCCATTTTCGGATCACCAAGGTTTAGAAAAATACACCATAACTTATATCTCATCATTTCTAAGTACAATATAAGGATCCATGTTTCGATAATGTATCAAAGTATTTCTATCTTTCAAGAACATGAATCGATCATGAACGATTGCCAATAAGATTTGACAACCACCAACTTTGAATTAGTGATTTAAGATGGTGAAACATTTCTCATCAAAAGATAATTGTAACATAACCATGTACTTAACTAGACTACATCACATGTCTTGATTAATTATCAAGTAAAACAAAGCTTCTTCATAGATTTTAAATGGTAAAAGGAGTTTAGCTCATAATGAACATAGTGATAAGCATTACGATGATTGATAACAACAAATACATGATTAAACTTAGAACAATCTAACCAAGTGTAGATGAATCCTTCTTCTTAAAGATGGTAATGATGGTTGATGATGATGATTAGTGGTGATGACCTCCAAGCCTTCAAACTCTTCACTAGATCTTCAAAGTGAATGTTAGTGTGTGTTTTTATAAGTGAAAACCGGAGAAAACTCTTTTCAAGGCACACTTGATGAATGCAACATGAGCCACTATTTATAGGCAATCTGGACGATGAGGCACGGCCCCGTGCATGCTGAGCACGGCCCCGTGTATTTTTATGACATGTGCCAGATTTGTTTTGTCTTTTGTGTGAGGTGGCAACGGCCCCGTGGTTAGAAGGCACGACCCCGTGTTTTTTAGTTACATGTGCTCAATTCTTCTTTGTCTTTTCTGTATTCCCGTCCACGGCCCCGTGCATGCTGAGCACGGCCCCGTGCTTTTGTTCTCAGATTTTGTCTTTTCTTGTGTCAGAAGTATGGGGGTGTGTTTCTTGAGGCATGGGGCGTGTTTCTTTGTTTTCTTGTGTTTTCTTCTGTTTTTCTTTGTCTTTTTGCTTGTTTCTTCGTTTGAGACTTGGTTTCACCTGAAATTACGTTTTATTATGATAAGTAGTCTTTTATGCTATGTTATTAGATAGAAATTGCAGTTTTTAGAGATTATTTGATGCCGAAAAGATGTATATTTCTATGTACATCAAACATCCCCATACTTGAACATTGCTTGTCCTCAAGCAATCGTCTTATAAATGTTCTCTAAAAACAGCAAATTTAGATTATAGCTATTCCTTAAGTGAGCTCCAAGAAGATGAAACAAAATAACCAATCCTTATGTTAGTGATAAAAGAGAAAAACTTTTGTTTTTATGAGTTTCCGTTTATGCAAAATGTCACGTTCTCACAATGTTCACTCACACTCGGTTTTATATCTGATTATACCTGTGATGTAGGTATGTGAACACTCTTAGCCAAAATGCAACCTGTGATAAATAAGTTTGTAACAAATTCAAATCTCCACCTTTTGAAGGTCGCATAGATCAGAAGGTAAAAGGGGTTTTGGTTTAGTGTGAGTAGGAATTGGTATTTTGTGGTGGTTCAAGGGTTAATGGTAAATACAACTTCCACTGTTTGTTGGGAGTTTTGAGATGTCTTTGATGGTTAGCTCCTTTTTCTTCGAGAGTTTTATTATTATTATTATTATTTTTTATATGCCTAATGACTCTTTTAAGGTCAGATCGTCAAGACCAGTTTTATCGAGGATGTGGATCAATTCTTCTCCTGTTCTGAATATAACTTCCAAATCTAATGGATCGTTCGGCTTTGATCCTAATAGCCCCCACCCTCATTAGCTCGGTATATTCATGCTGAGACTGAGTTTGACTTTTTCTACATCTTCCTTCGTGGGACCAATTTCCGCAACCTAAACATCGTTCATATCTTTTTGCTCTTCTCTTCATTGAATTTTTGGAAATTCCACAGAATGGTGGCCTTTGTTCGTTTTTGCGCCACTTTTTCCTCACTCCATTGCTAAAGAGAAAGATTCTCTCCCTAAGTTCTGGAGGCAACCTAGGTTTTGTGAAATGTATGCAGCAAAGGAAATTGAAATCGAAAGAATGCATTTCCAGTTCTTTAGGGTCTGCCGGTAAAAGACCAGTGTTGTATTTTACCGGTGGAAATGGATAGGGTGATCGGGTTTTTGGGTTTGTGGTTTTGGTAATGGATTTTTGTAACTATTACCTTCTTCTTTATACAACGCTTCGTGCGGTCTTGAAATGAATAATTGGGACAAGTTCTAAATCACACGAAACATATGACTCACTCAAAGCTTCCGAAAAAATATTTATATGGCATGAGGTTTGTCTCACAGTAACGGAGGAATTGGGTATTAACGCCATATTTTGCATAAATTTATTCTCAATATTACAAAACTTTTTCTTATTTTTTTTTTACTTTTATGTAATGATTGGTTATTTGCAAAAAAATTTCTTGGATTTTAGGTTTAGAATAATCTTTATCTGCTGCAAAAATATTTGTTTTAGAGAATTTTTATAATTAGTTGGACAAACAATTGGTCAAGTAATTCCCCTCCCCACACTTGAATCTCACATTGTCCTCAATGTGACAAGATTCATGAAAATATAAAAATTCTAATTTATGGGTAAAAATGGAGAGTTACTTCCCTACGGGTTAACGAAATTTCGACAGAGCATCCCCTGTTTTTCGTCCGTTTTCCTGTTTTTGTACCTGTATAATATAAAACCGCAAAGATTCACAAACAACCAAGCATAACTACTGAAAATTGGGTATGGAATCATCCATCCCTTGCCCTATCGGGCTAAATTAGTACCTAATAAAATGTCTTTGGTACTCATGGCCATAGTAGTATCCAAACCAACATAAAAACAAATAAACAAGTACGACGAAAAGTAAATTGTTCAAACACAAATAATAATAAGTTCATGAAGTAACACCAACCCATGCCTGTGCCCATGCCCAACTACCTGTGCCGTCAGTTATCAGTTACCCGTGTCCGAGTCAAACGGTCCCCACTGCCTGTCCATGCGATAGCCCAATCGCTCAATCTCTCGCCTCGTTGCTTCATACTCGGCTGCTCGCTGTGCATCGGAGGCATCCATTTGCTCGTTGATCTTTTAAAACGAGGCGATAGTGTTAGTTGAGAATTGATCGATCAGTCCATAAATACCCTCCAAAGAGTATCGGCTATCATGTGATGAACTGGGGCCGGCCCCTGATGAAGATGGGCCTCCTGTCTGATGGTAGGTTTGGCAGCGGTGTTGTCTGGGCGGTGACTGTCGTCTCTCATGCACATCCTGTATCATCATCTCCGACGGGTCTTCGGGGTCCCAAATCTGATTGTACTTGTCACAAAATCTCCACACACCTGGGCTGATCTGCTGAACCATCTGCATGCTCTCACAGTAATCAAGGTTGAGAGCTATTGAGTATTGGCTTGGGGTTCTTTCTGTGTCTGCACCATATGCTATATAGAGGTTGTAGATCCAGGGACCTCTAAAGATCGGGGTATTTCCTCGGGCAGTAGCATTTGACATGAAAAGCTTGCAGAATAGCATAGTGATATTGCATGGTATTTCGTTTTTTATGCAATACAATGCCCAAAGGTCCTTTAGGTTAACAACCCCTTTGCTCTGTCCTCGAGCTGTGACGATATGACTCAGCAATCGGTGGATGTACCTCATCAGCGGGTCACGCAGTGCTGTGCTCTTTGAAACGCTCGGCCTATAGCTTGCTGTTCCATAACTCAACTGTTCCCAAGCTTCGTCCCTAATGGCACCTGCTTCAGCTTCATCATCTTCACCCTCATCTGTAAAGGTTGTTTTAGCCTCCTACCAAATGTTCATGTCAGTTTCCTCGGACGTGTAAATACCCAAATCAATTCCCAGTTGGGTTAGAAGTTGTATGCCAAATACCCCCACAACGAAACTCGATTGCCTTAGTATCCCACATGTCAAACTTTTTCTTCTTAAGGTTGAACGAAGCCAGGAATTCTTTTGTGAGTTCTGTAACTGAATCCCCTGTTTGGTTAAAAACTCATCTCCAGGGTCCCTTCACGATGCTTTGATATCGGTCCCATTGGTTTACGTTTCTTAGGGTGTTTTCAAATGCATGGAAGTGAGCTTCTGGATATCTGTTGTTAAGATACGTTAATCTTTCGTTTGCCGCTTGGTCCTTTTTTTTGCGGTTTCTGAAGACTAGGAACGCATGAAAATCTTCCCCATACTCAGCCATCTGCAAATTACACTTAAATTAGTCTAAACTCACGAAAAATTTGCATTTTGCTGAAACAGGAAGCAAAGCACGGCGACGTGCTTTCAGAAGCACGGCCCCGTGCTGCTGCTTCTGCTTCAGTTTTCTTTGAAGTTTGACTTTTTGTTGACCACGACTCGTGTTGTTTTTGGGCACGGCTCGTGTTTGTAATACCGATTTCTAACTTACTTAGACTCTAACCCTCGTTTCTAACCGGTTATATCAATTGGGTTTAATGGTTCGTCGGGTATTTATTCTAACACCCAAAACCCGAATTGTTTCTTTCAATTAATCCCTAACCATCAAACATTCAACAATCTACTCATCATAATCAAGCATAATAACCCATACCCTTTTCGGGTTTTGACCCGATTTGGTCGTGTTGAACAATATTAGGGTTAATCTAAACCTAGAATGATGAATTCGAGTAATGTAATTGTTAAATTAACATACCTTAGGTTTAGAATCGAAGATTTTGATGAAGAAATTCGTAAAATGGTCGAGGGTCGGCGGTTTTTGGTTCAGAATGCAGTGAAAAATAGTTTTGGTGGTTGGAGAAAGTTATTTTGTTAAGTTAAAACTCGTAACTGCTGTTTGACCAAAAACACGGCCCCGTGCAGTAGGAAGCACGGTACCGTGCTGCTAAGTGCAGACAGTACTGTTTTGTTTATTTTGTTTATTTGTCGAGCTTGGTTCGTTTTTAACTGGTTTTTATTTTCTGGTTATTTTAACATGGTAATTAAAAATCCTAGATTTCATTAAAAACATAAAATTAAAGACATAATTAAAGATAGATGAAATGAAAAGTACAACAACAATTCTCGGGTCCTAACACATAGTACTAGCGGGAACAACTTAAACACAAAACGAAGTCGGAACATCAACGGATACCACCCCCGAACAAGTCCTGGATGTGTGGTGGTGCTCGTTTGGCTTCCAAAAGTTCGACAAGCTTTTTGTTGAGAGTGACGAGTTCTCGGTTGAGAAAGTTAAGTTTGGAAGTCACATCTTTGTGGTGGCCATCCACAACATGGAAGTTTTCGAACCTGAGCAGGTCGACTTTGTTAATCAGCTCGACCACTCGAGCCTCGGTTTGCATGTTGCTCTCAACTTTGTATCCTACGATGCATTGGAGTCTCATGATTTGTTTCTCAAGGAAGGAAGATTCATGTTGTTTCCCCTTCTTCACTGGTTACCATTCAACTCGTTTTCCATCCATTTAGGTAGTTTTTGTTTGGTGTGAATGGAATAGTGAATTTATGCATGCATTATATAGAGACTGGAAAGTTGAACACGGCATCGTGTTCTTGGAAGCACGGCCCCATGCTACTAGAAGAATAAATGTTTCTGATTTAGAGAATTGTACGGAGTCAGCGCGTATCATACTGAAGATTCTGGGGTGACCACGGCCCCGTGCTTAGGGAAACACGGCCCGTGCTTTTTATCACAGTAATTTCTTTTTTTAGTTTTCAACATGATTCACGATCCGGAATTTTTAGAATGACGTTTATTGTGATAATTTGGAAGTTTGGTCATCTAAAAATTACTTTTCATTAATTAAGAATCCTAGAACAGTTACGGGATAAGCCTGGGTTTCCTGAGGAAAGAAAATAATCGGGTTAAGCCCGAAGTCCTAACACATTGTGCTTAATGCACTTTTTAACACATAAAAGCATAAAATTAAGTTTCCTAGAGCTCTCCGAAAGGCGCTCCTCCTCCGAATGGTCCTGGTGGTGGAAAATACGTGAAACCGAGAACTTGAAACTGGAGTTGCTCGTTGATGTCTCGGAGTTCCATTTTCATGTTTTCCACCGATTCGGTGAGCTGCATGAGACGCATCTCGGCAAGGACATTCATTTCGGTGAGTTCTCCCACAAGTTCTTGAAGTTTCAAGAGAAGCTCGGTTTTGGAAACATGGCGGGCATCGTTTCTCGGATGTCAGGAAACGGGAATTGCATCACTTACTTCAGTTGGCATGCTGAATTATCAGAGGTTTTTGGTTTTCATTTTAGTTTTGGTTTGTGCAAGGAATGCAATGACACAAGGTGCCTTTTATAACCAAGCACGACACCGTGCTTTTAGAAGCACGCCCCCGTGTTTTTGCTCTGACAATTCTGTTACAAACCAGTCTGACTGAGATTTTTTGCAGCGTAGATGCCGGCCCGCATTTTTAGGCACGTGACCGTGCTTTAAGGAGCACACCCCCGTGGTTTTTCTGAATTTTTTTTTTATAAAATATTTACAAGGCCTAGTTTTTAGAGGGTCTTGGCCAGATCTTATTTCATTACGTTCTTAATCAAGAAGTTTGGAGGGTTAATACCTCCAACACTTCTTCAAGTGGACCGTCGATATATGGTTTTAATCGATGTCCATTTACCTTGAACTTCTGGCCGTTTGAATTTGAAATTTCGATGGATCTATAGTCAAAAACTGTCTCAACTATATATGGGCCTGACCATCTGGATTTCAGTTTTCCTGGGAAAAGACGTAAACGAGCGTTGTATAACAGTACACGATCGCCGACTTGAAATTTCTTGTTTCCTTTTAATGGGAGTCGTGTATTCGTTTAGTCTTTTCTTTGTAGGATCAGGAATTTTCGTAGGCCATAGCTCTCAGTTCCTCGAGCTCACGAATTTGATCTTCCCGGTTTGCTCCGGCGGGCGTTAGATCATAATTCACTGCTCTGAGAGCCCAATAAGCTTTGTGTTTTAATTCCACTGGTAGATGACATGCCTTTCCGTAAACGAGCTTGAAGGGTGTCGTTCCTATGGGAGTTTTGTAGGCTGTCCTGAGGGCCCACAATGCGTCATCTAACTTTTCTGCCCAATTTTTGCGATTCATCCCCACATTTCTTTCCAAAATTCTCTTAATTCCTCCGTTTGAGACCTCCACCTGCCCACTGGTCTGTGGGTGATATGGTATTGCTAGTCAGTGGCGAACCCCATATCGTGCTAAGACCTTGTCAATCAGGGTGTTACAAAAGTGAGTACCTCTGTCGCTGATGAGGGCTTTTGGAGTACCGAATCTTGAGAATAACTTTTTCAG
Organism: Bidens hawaiensis; assembly: GCF_021521415.1. NCBI lineage: Eukaryota > Viridiplantae > Streptophyta > Magnoliopsida > Asterales > Asteraceae > Bidens > Bidens hawaiensis. The sequence continues at coordinate 65,329 of NW_027505382.1, forward strand.
AAATCGTACAACTACTCGAGCATCGTTGGTGGGAAGAGCTTGTGCCTCAACTCGTTTAGATACGTAGTCGACTACTACAAGGATGTATTTATTTCCGAATGAGTTAGGAAATGGCCCTATGAAATCTATCCCCCATACATCAAAGATTTCACAAATTTGAATGCCCTTTTGAGCCATCTCATTTTTCGATGAGATGTTCCCGGCTCTTGACAAGCATCGCATGCTTGGATCAAAGCATGTGTATCTTTGTATATAGTGGGCCAGAAAAATCCTGCATCAAACACTTTCCTGACCGTGGTGGCAGTACCGTGGTGTCCTCCTGTTGGTCCTTCATGACAGTGTCTGAGAATGTCTAAGGCCTCCTTGCCTGCTACGCACCTACGAATGACTTGATCCGCACCTATCCTAAACACATATGGATCTTCCTAGAAGTAAAACTTAAGGTCGGAGAAAAATTTCTTCCGTTGTTGGTGGGTAAGTCCTTTTCTGAGAATCATACAAGCTAAGTAATTAGCGAAGTCGGCATACCAAGGATTTCGTCTTTTTCCTCTATCACTTCTTGAATGTGCATGAGAACTTCATGTGGGAAATTATCATTGATAATTTCCTTGTGGAGTTCTTTGGAAGTTGGACATTCTAAACGTGAAAGATGGTCTGTGGCTACATTTTCTGCTCCTTTCTTATCTTTAACTTCGATGTCAAATTCTTGGAGTAGTAGGATCCATCGGATGAGTCTAGGTTTGGCATCTTGCTTGTTGAATAGGTATCGTATTGCGGCATGATCGGTGTAAACTATGGTTTTGGAAAGAACTAAGTAGGATCTAAATTTTTCAAAGGCAAATACTACGGCTAGTAATTCTTTTTCAGTTGTGGTATAATTTTCTTGTGCATCGTTAAGAGTTTTATTGGCGTAGTAGATTGGGTGAAAGTGTTTTTCTTTGCGTTGTCCGAGTACGGCTCCAACAGCAAAGTCACTTGCATCGCACATGATTTCGAATGGAAGGGTCCAGTCGGGTGTGGTCATGATTGGTGCGTTGACAAGTTTGTCTTTCAGTGAATTGAATGACTCAACACATTCCTCAGAGAAGACGAATGGTGCGTCTTTCTCTAGAAGTTTGGTCATAGGTCTTGATATTTTTGAGAAGTCTTTTATGAAGCGGCGGTAGAAACCGGCGTGACCTAGAAAACTTTTAATTGCTTTGACTGAAGTCGGTGGTGGGAGTTTGGATATGGTTTCTATTTTGGCCCTATCGACTTCTAGTCCATTTTGAGAAATCTTGTGACCTAGGACAATGCCTTCCTTTACCATAAAGTGGCATTTTTCCCAGTTGAGCACTAGATTTACTTCTTCACACCTAGCTAGCATTTTGTCTAGGTTTTTCAGACAATGGTCGAATGAGTCTCCGAATACTGAGAAGTCGTCCATGAAAACTTCCATAGAGTTTTCGATCATTTCATGAAAGATGGCCACCATGCAGCGTTGGAAGGTGGCTGGAGCATTACATAATCCCAATGGCATTCTTCGGTAGGCGAAGGTTCCGTATGGACATGTAAAAGTAGTTTTCTCCTGATCTTCAGGGGAAATGGGAATTTGAAAGTATCCGGAAAATCCATCAATAAAACAGTACAACATTTTTCCAGATAATCGTTCGAGCATTTGATCTATAAAAGGAAGTGGAAAATGATCTTTTCTTGTGGCATCATTAAGTTTCCGGTAATCGATGTATACTCGCCAGCCTGTGATGGTCCTCATCGGTATTAGCTCATCCTTCTCGTTCATTACGACTGTCATTCCTTTCTTCTTGGGTACTACTTGAACGGGACTAACCCAAGGTGAATCCGAGATCGGGTAGATTAATCCGGCATCAAGCAGTTTGATTACTTCCTTCTTCACCACATCTTGCATGTTGGGGTTGAGATGTCTTTGACGTTGGACCACGGGTTTGTATTCTTCCTCCATGAGGATTTTGTGAGTACAAAACGAGGGACTAATTCCCTTGATATCCATGATCTTCCATGCGATGGCTTTCTAATGGTTTTTGAGAACCTTAAGAAGTTCGTCTTTCTCTTCTTTAGAAAGGTGAGATGAAATAATTACTGGGAGTTGAGAATCTTTCTCTAGAAAGGCGTATTCGAGATGTTTTGGTAGTTCTTTTAATTCTAAGGCTGGTGGTTCTTCAATTGATGTTTTTGATTTTTCATTGTTTTCAATGACTTCGCATGTTGTTTCTAATTCTTCGTGGTAGTTGTCATTGAAATTTTCATTTTCTAAAATGGGTTTGTTTAGTGTTTTGTCTAAGACTTGTGTTTCTAATGGAGTATTGATGGAGGAATCTCGCATACAGCAACTTACGATAGAATCTATGATGTCAACACAGTATAAAGTGTCATCGTGTTGTTGCGGATATTGCATTGATTTTCCTATATCAAAAGTGATTGCCTCGTCATTGACCCTAAGAGTGAGTTTGCCGGTGCAAACATCAATGATAGCCTTTGCAGTGGCTAAAAAGGGTCTTCCTAAAATTAGAGGTACGCTTTTGTCTTCCTCCATGTCTAGAATCACAAAATCTACTAGGAAAACGAAATTGTCAATTTTGACAAGCATGTTTTCAACAATGCCCCGAGGATATTTAATGGATCGGTCAGCTAACTAAATGCTCATGCGGGTGGGTTTTGGTTCTCCTATCCCTAGTTTTGCAAAAACCGCATAAGACATTAAATTAATACTAGCTCCTAGGTCAGCTAGGGCATTGCTAACAGATAAATTTCCTATGAGACAAGGGATAGTAAAGCACCCTGGATCGACCATTTTTGTTGGTAGTTTGCTTTGGAGGACAGCCAAACATTCTTCACTCAAGGTGACATGCGAGAGCTCCTCCAGCTTCCTCTTGTTGGTCAGTACTTCTTTGAGAAACTTGGCGTATTTCGGCATTTGAGCGATAGCTTCGACAAAAGGGATGTTGATATGGAGTTGCTTAAAGAGTTCTAGAAACTTCCCATACTGGGCTTCCAATCGGTCCTGCTTCAGTCTTCCAGGGTATGGAATAGGTGGAACATAGGTTCAAACTGGCTCCTTAGGCTGTACTGTGCTTGTTGGGGTCAGCCTTTCCTGCGTTTCATCAGGAGACTTTTTCTCCAAGGCTGATGGAACAACAGTGGTTGTACCACTCCTGAGTGTAACGACATTAGCGGTCGCATTCGGGTTGGTGATTGTATTGCTTGGAAGAGTGCCAGGTGGTCTTTCGGATAATTGTCGGGCAATATGTCCGATTTGGTTTCTAGGTTCTGAAGTGATGCTTGTTGACTTTTGAGATCGTCTTCATGTTTTAATAATACTCCACTGATATCAACAGCTCTTGAGTAGGCTTTCTTTTCTGCTTCATTTGTTTTGGTCATTAATTGGATTAGCATTTCTTCGATCTTCGAGTAGTTTGGGTTTGATGGCTACTAGAACTTTGATCTTGAAATTGAGGTTTAGGTTGGAAGGGTTGATTCATAGGTCTCTTTTCGAATCCAGATAAAGGTTGAGTGTTACCTCCGCCTTTCCAGCTGAAATTCGGATGGTTTCTCCATCCTGGATTGTAGTTATTGCTGAAAGCGTTGTGCTGTCTAGCGATGAAATAGACTTCTTCCATGGCCATAATGACTTGTTTACAGTCACTCATCTTATGACTTCCTCCACAAGTGTCACAGGTGAGTCTGGTTTTTGATAGTTCGGCTTGAAGTTGTTCGAAATTTTAGAAAGAGCTTCAAGCTGTGTGTGACAAGAGTGTTAGAGTCTACGTGGTGTATTTCTTTATGGGTAGGTGTAGATATTTGTGGGTTGTAAGCGAAACTCTTCTTTGCGGCTTTCTCCAGGACTTCAAATGCTTCGTTAGGTGATTTGGATCCCAGGTCTCCACCAGCGATCTGGTCGATGGCCTGTTTGTTTTGACTGGATTGTGCGTCAAAGAAAGTTTGGACTTGTAACCATACACTCAGTCCATAATGTGGGGATATTCTTAGAAGACTTTTGTATCTTTCCCATGCTGAGTGTAACGATTCATTATCATCGGTCCGGAATCCGGTAATGCTGGCTCGATATTTGGCAGTTTTATCGGGCGAAAAATATTTGAGGAGAAACTGTTCAACCATCTGGTCCCGCGTGGTGATGGAACCCGAGGAAAGAGATTCTATCAATTCTAGGGCTTGTCTCCTTAGAGAGAAAGGAAAGAGTTTAAGCTTGATTTGATCTTCTGAACAGTTTTGAATTTTAAAGTTTCCGCAAATTCGTAGAAATCGAGATATGTGAGAAATAGGGTCTTCCTCGAGGAGACCATGAAATTGAACTGAATTTTCTACCATATGAATGGTGCTAGATTTGATTTCGAAATGTTCGGTGATTTCGGGAGGAGCCACTCCATTGTCGTAGCCTTCGAGAGTTGGCTTGGCATACTGGCTCATGTTCGGCTCATTGTTCTGGGCTGCCATCATTTCTTCGGTTTGATTTTCTCCTGATGTGGTGGCGTCTACTGATTCGTCTTTGATTGCTTCTGCGGTTTCTGTAGCCCGTTTACGAGTTCGTCGACGAAAGAGTCGTTTCGGTTCAAAAATTTGAGAAACAAGCTCACGCTCAAAATTAGAGGTCATACATGAGGCTAAATCAAAAGTACACTAAAGTAAAAGTTAGCAAAAGTTAGTCTAGGTTGAACTATAAGTTAAGCTATTTTAAACTAAACTAATGTCTAAGTTAGTTAAACTAATTCAAAAGTAAGGTAAATAAAGGTAAAAAGTAGGCTAGCCGTAAAATTATATAGTTTAATATTTAGTAAAATTAAAGATAAGATAAAATAGAAGTTAAAAATTTGTACAATTATAGACAATGATTAAATTAAAACTTGGATCATTCTTAGAAACATACCGTGTATCCCCGGAAACGGCGCCAAAAACTTTGATGTGTGCTGTGCGCGTGCGTCTTAAATTTAAAAGAGGTTAGATGATTCGCTTTTGCACAAGATCGTGTTTTAAATTTATAAAAGTGATTTCTACAAAGACCACACAAAACAGGCAAGTGTACCTATCGTATATGTAGAATAATATTGGTAAGAACCAAGTATCGATCCGTGGATACAAAGGTTTCTAATAATAAATCGTTGTTTTACTTCAATCGGAGGTTTTAATCATTTTGAGTTTGATTTTTAACTTTTTATAAAATATAAATACTTATATATAGTATATAGGTGACCAAGAAAAGAGATTCTAAACGAGTTGTTCAATTATGCGAAGGTTACCATCTAAGATCAAGAATCCACTCCATTTTTAGCGTTGATAATTAATATGTAGACATGTGATAGACTTGCCGTAGCAATATATGATAGATAGCTCCTTAACCCAAAGTGAGCATCTTTGGCACTAAGGAGATGATATGCGCATTTTAAAGTCCACCCTTTCCTAATGTCATACCATCTCAATGATGTCAATTTAAGTTGGCAAGTAGTTTCGTTAAGTAGAAAGATTAGGATTGACTTCAATTTCTCGAATACCGATTCTAACAACTTCGGGTGGTTGTAGTTCATCACACAACCTCCCCTTGGTTGATTTAAATAGGTTATGATTACACATTCCGTTAACATATGGTTTCTTTAGCTAATTTGATATCCTAAGCAAATCCATTTTCGGATTACCAAGGTTTAGAAAAATACACCATAACTTATATCTCATCATTTCTAAGTACAATATAAGGATCCATGTTTCGATAATGTATCAAAGTATTTATATCTTTCAAGAACATGAATCGATCATGAACGATTGCCAATAAGATTTGACAACCACCAACTTTGAATAAGTGATTTAAGATGGTGAAACATTTATCATCAAAAGATAATTGTAACATAACCATGTACTTAACTAGACTACATCACATGTCTTGATTAATTATCAAGTAAAACAAAGCTTCTTCATAGATTTTAGATGGTAAAAGGAGTTTAGCTCATAATAAGCATAGTGATAAGCATTAAGATGATTGATAACAACGAATACATGATTAAACTTAGAACAATCTAACCAAGTGTAGATGAATCCTTCTTCTTAATGATGGTAATGATGGTTGATGATGATGATTAGTGGTGATAACCTCCAAGCCTTCAAACTCTTCACTAGATCTTCAAAGTGAATGTTAGTGTGTGTTTTTATACGTGAAAACCGGAGAGAACTCTTTTCAAGGCACACTTGATGAATGCAACATGAGCCACTATTTATAGGCAATCTTGACGATGAGGCACGGCCCCGTGCATGCTGATCACGGCCCCGTGTATTTTTATGACATGTGCCAAATTTGTTTTGTCTTTTGTGTGAGGTGGCAACGGCCCCGTGGTTAGCAGGCACGGCCCCGTGTTTTTTAGTGACATGTGATCAATTCTTCTTTTTCTTTTCTACATTCCCGTCCACGGCCCCGTGCATGCTGAGCACGGCCCCGTGCTTTTGTTCTCAGATTTTGTCTTTTCTTGTGTCAGAAGTATGGGGGGCGTGTTTCTTGAGGCATGGGGGCGTGTTTATTTGTTTTCTTCTGTTTTTCTTCGTCTTTTTGCTTGTTTCTTCGTTTGAGGCTTGATTTCACCTGAAATTATGTTTTATTATGATAAGTAGCCTTTTATGCTTAGATAGAAATTGCAGTTTTTAGAGATTATTTGATGCCGAAAAGATGTATATTTCTATGTACATCATAATGAAAAGAAATTGTGTAAAAAAAATGAAGAAAGAAAAGAATATTTTAATGATTGAGGTCATGGCTTGGGTTGTGATCTGGCCAGGTCGTGGAATCAATTTGAATTAATTTATTTTTTTAAATATCAAATAGTGTTACAACCTCACAAGAGATTGTTGATAAACCTAGTCTAACTAACTATCATCTTGTGAGTTGTGACAACCCTCAATAAATGTGACTTAATGTTAAAACTAGTAACTTTCAAAAATCTAACCAAATTGTTAGAATCGCTCATTTTGTATTGTTTGTACTAGGGATGAGGAAATTCGGTGCTGGTAATGATTTGGTACCGTCGGTACCGAATCGATATCCAAGTTTTGAGTTTCGGAATTGGTACGGTACCGGTAAGGTATGTTATCAGTATTTCCCGAATTTTTACCATCAATAAGGTACCGAACCGAATATTTCGGTACCGGTACCAAGAATTAGTGATTTTCGGGATCCGTATCGGTCGGTACCTGTATTGGTCGGTACCGATTTCATACCTAGTTTGTACTTCTAACTAGGGATTAACATATAAATGAAAACTATAGATAAATGAAGGTTAGTAAGTCTTTCAAACATGCTTACTATTTTATTCTTGTGTTTAATCAAAATTATTTAAACTGTTTCAACTTCCCACCTAATTTATAATATAACAATTTCGTCTAAGTGTCCGCTTTCACTGTTGTACATTACTTTCAATATGTTGTACTTTGCTTCTCATCATCCTCTTTTGTCATCTGTCGTCTGTCTTGCTACGTGTCTTTGTAAAACCTTATGTCATTTCATGCACATGGCCAAACTCTGAAAAAACCACAATATTATCTCCCAACGCATATTCATTCAACCATGTACGCCTCACGCCTCACACATCTAGAAAGAAAGGGTGGAGTGGTCTGTAAATCTAACCGAAATGGTGGCGACAATGACGTTCGGATATGGCTTTACTAAGTCGATGGTGATGGCGTTGACGCCGGTGGTTGCGGTGGTGAACAAAACGTAGAGGGAGAGAGGAATTTTTTTTGAAATGGTGCATATTTACAAAAAAAAAAGGAAAACGGGGAAAGTAAAAAAAAAAAGTAAACGGTGTATCCTTTCATGCCACCAGAGGATTAGGATCCTCCATTGGCAGGCGAGGTTCAATCATTGGGGCCTATTCCTTCCACGCCAATAGAGGATTAAGAGCAGCAACTTACAAACCCCGTTTGTGTTCCGTTATAAAACTTAGCCGACGCCTAAACTTAGCCAACTTGTCCTCAAAGCTGCCATTTGCCATCCATCTGCCATCTAAATGCATGCATAAATCCATTCAAAGCTTTAACTTGTCCTCAAAGCTGCACCATCTTACAAGTTAATACCACTTTTCACATGCCCCCTGCCAAACACCATCAATATATTAAAGACGAATCAGAATCCAGCCAACCACCTCAAAGCTGCCAAACACCTTCAATATATTAAAGCTGCAACATTTCACATGCTATCTACCTCAGTCAAACCCGTGAATGCTGATTTTAAACCTGCACAATTGTAGGTCTCGTGAATGGTGATTTTAAACCTGCACAATTGTAGGGTTTGGAGGAAGAAGACGAGTTTGAAAAAAAAAATTTCTTCCTAATCCTCTAGTGGCAGGAGAGGAGTAGGGTTTTACTTTTTGTTCCTAATCCTCTGGTGGCAGTAGAGGAGTAGGGCTTTTTTTAATTTTTTTTCCTAATCCTCTGGTGGTAGGAGAGGATTAGGGTTTAATATTTTTCCCCTTTAGCTTCTAAGTATTTAAATAAAAATCCAAATGGTATTCTAACGCACGTCGCTGGTAGCCCAGCTAGTAAGTACATTAGTTATAAAACGGGAGGTCCCGGGTTCAAACCCCTCCCAGCCGGTTTTTTGGTAGATGTTTTTAAATCAATTTCCATCATTCACTACATGTGTAGGTAAGAAGGTAAAAAGCTGACAACATCTAAGTTGCCACCACATGCATTATTGATTCAACATTATTAATTTTTTACCTACCCAACTATTAATATTTTACATATTTATCAATATTTTACCTACCCAACTATTAATATTTTGTTTTTTATCTACTTAATAATATTTTACCTACCCAACTAAACCTAATTGATTTTTACCTTCTTACCTACACATGCCTTCTCCCAACACATCCTTTTCAAGCTTACACTCTTGAACTTCGCCATGAAATTGCTTCTTACATGCCTTAGAAAAAATCGATGTAGGCGTGGGGTTCCTTCCATGATTTTAAATTATCCATGGCGTGTTTTTTTGCCCGCATGCCTGTCAGAAATTACACACAGCTTTCGCCTTGGGGGGGTCTTCAACGTTGTCGGCAAATTGTTGAAGAAACCACTTCCAGCTCTCGTTTGTTTCCTCATCCACCAACGCGTACGCAATCGGTAAGATCATGTTGTTTGCGTTTTTGGAAACCGCCATCAATATTTTTCCCTTGTAAGTGCCCCTAAGATGGGTGGCATCTATAGAGATCACAGGAATGTAAAAACTAAATGCTTCAATACTTGGACGGAATGCCCAAAATACATACTTGAATACTGAGCAGTCACTTGGACTATAGGGATGATGTAACCAATGGACAACGGTATCGGGGTTTGCTTGTTGTAGTGCCATTATGTAGCTTGGTAATTCATGGAAGTTTTCATCCCATATACCGTATATTTTTTCGATGGCTTTTTTCCTGGCAGCCCAAGCTTTGCCGTAAGTGATATCAACATTCAGTTTCTCTTTGATCAGAGATTGAATTTGTTTCACAGTATACGATAAATTTGCAAGAACTTGTTGTTGGATGTGGGCTGCTACAACTTTTGATCTCAGGGCTCGGTTGTTGTTGCGAGAAACAGTGGTGAAACACGAGTGAGCCGGTGTCCATGTTGTCATTTTGAAACAATTGGAATCTTTTAATTTTCTGGTCGTGCATGTCCAAATACATGGTTGAGAGGCATCATGTTGGTTGTTTGTTTGTTTGATACTTTTACATTTTGCTGTGAAAACTTTGGGTCGGGTTTCTGCCATAAATATCTCTCTGTTGTGGTTGATATTCCACATTCTAAAAGCGTAATCAACTTGGGCTTTTGAAGTGAAATACATATTTAAACGTATTTCTGGATCTTTTTCGTCCCAAAGATCCATTTCATCTTCCGCAAAATTATCCATGGAAATATAGTCTTCATTCATTCCTCTACCAACAACATTAAGGTCGGGAAAATGGGTAAGTCCCTGATTTTGTTGTTGCGGAAAAGGAGGGAGTGGCTCGTCGTCCTCCGATTCATATTCTGAAATAGATGGTTCACTCTCTAATGTGTCTTCAACTTCTTCAGCAAGAGAGTCTTACAAGAAAACAAATTAATTTATTACTTTTACAACATTTTTTGACAATAAAAATAATTAAAAGGGATGTAAAAAAGGAAGTATAAAACCTTTATCGTGGTCTTCAATGATTAAGGAACTACCATGCTCATGTTGTTGCAAGTATGGAACTACCGTCGTCCACGCCACATAAATTTTACAGGTGTAACCAGGAACAAGGGAAACTAGTTGGTATATTAATAACATATCACTTTCTTGGTGAATATGTGCGGTATAAGAACCTCCATTGAAGTCGTAGTAGAGTGTTAACTCTAGACAACAACATTGACGGTCAATTTAAACACATCTACATATGTTGTCAACCAACTCGGAATAATTAATCTGTTGAGAAACTAAGAAGGTAGTGCTACGGGTTCCCGGAGCACCCATAACAACCCCTTGTGTGTATATCACCACCATAATATAACTGCACGACAAAGGTGTTGAATGGCAAAGAAGAAGCCATTTGATGCGTGAATGAGCAAGTTGTAAGAGGAAGTTGAATAAGAAAGTGGATGGATTGTGGTATTTTTAATTGAATGAAGGTATTTATAATTGAAGGTGGTTTCCCTGGTCCCAATTAGAGTTTGAATAAAAACCACAATCCTCTGTTGCCAACAGAGGATTTTTTACCCTAATCCCCCATTGGCAGCAGAGGATTAGGAAGAATTTTTTTTAAAAACCCTAATCCGCCAGAAAACCCTACTTGCATCTTTGAATTCATTTGTTGCTCAGCTCACTCACGGGTCTTGACTACACTCACGGGTCAGCTTTGAAACACACTATTGAAGGTGTTTGGCATGAGCTTTTAATGTTGCATGTGAAATGTTGCAGCTTTGAAGGACATGTTGCAGCTTTGAAGGCATGCACTATATTTATGCATGCAAACATTAAAGTTAGATGGCATATGGAAGCTCACTGTATTTATGCATGTGTAGGTAAAACCTTAAACTTAGTTGGGTATTATTAGTAGGTAAAAAACAAAATTTAGTTAGGTGGGTGTTAGTAACGTCATTAGTAGATGAGTGGTATTAATTTGTAAGAGATAAATACATCTTGTTTCAAACGATACGTTACCCACTTTAAACTATAAATACATACTTCATATTTAACATTTTCACATCAACCCTACCATCTTTCAAACACATAATTTTCTTTCAAATGGAGCACTGAAGAGACAAAGAAGAAAATGAAGAATTTTTTTCCTCACAACCAGTTTCCAAATCGGCAAGATGGACTGATGATGTTTGGAGGTGTTTAACGAGGCCCTATTCAATAACTTCGGCATCTTCTTCATATGTTCCCGAAAACCCCCACGAAAACCCCCACCCCACGAAAAAAAATAATTTTGCAGTTTCTAATCCAGCGAAAACAAGTTGGTCAAAAGATGTAGTTGAGTTTTTTATTAACGGAGACGCCCCATTTTGCTATACAAAGTTTTTACCCATGGAAAAACTCAATCGAAGTTTTTGAGGTACTTTGTTAGGGTACGAGTCCAATGGTTCCCTTTCTGAAACGGTAAAATTCTAAAATTTTATATACTTTTATATAAAGTTTTATATACTTTTAGATATATGCTTCATTAAATGACTAACTAATATTTTTGATAAATATGTTTTTAACACATCGAAGCGTGGACAACAAGATTGATGATCGCTCGATACGCAAAGTTAAGGACTAATCCATATTTAAGATTACGTTGGACGGTGTTGCCCCCGTGTTTTTATGACGAAATGCAAAACGAAGACTCTATATTTGCAATAGAGGTAGCCGGAAAAAAAGACCCATATCCACGATTTTGGGAGGTTGACCAAGTGTATATTCCGTTTTCGTTTCATTCTGGTGGTGATTGGTTACTCGTCCGTATAGATCTGCGAATGATGGAAATTACCCAATACTGGACAGATAAAAGGTGGAGAAATGAAAAACTTCAAAGCACTAAAATGGAGATGTTATCATTGTTTTTCCCATGGTTTCTTGATCGTATACGTTACTGGAGAAACTCGAATATTTCATACGAGAAAAAAGAAATGGTTATCGGTTTAAGTGAAGTTAACGTACCTCAAGACAAGGGTAACACTTCTAATTCAGGTGTTCTGGTTTGTATGATGATGGAAATGTTGGTTAAAAAGAAGCCCTTAGTGATTGAAAATGACGTTGATGAGGTATATGCTAACTACCGACGTCAGATGGCTCTTGAATTATATAAGTGGCACGTGGAACCCGACCTTGTTTAGCGTTTGTTGTATTGTCATCATATTGTACCTCTGTTTACTTTATGTTATCTAAATTTAGTTGTAAGTCGTGTCATTTGCCTTGGTTACTTGCAATATTAATCTTTAATTTATATCATGTTATCATGTTGGTTAAAGTTAAAAACACCCCTAATCCATTGGGTTGTATGATACAAGATTTATAGTTATTGAAATATCAATATGAAATACACATATTTATCTAAAAGTGACACCTATAATATTTAATTAAAATCTATTAATTTTAAGGTGAGGGATCAGATGACCCATCATATCTTTAAATTTATTTCAAGAAACAACTTTTAGCATCAACATTAAAGTCCATGTATAAATTTTTTTTTAAGATGGAAATTTATTTAAAAAAATGCTACCAAAAAACCAGTTGGGAGGGGTTTGAACCCGGGACCTCCCGTTTTATAACTAATGTACTTACCAGCTGGGCTACTAGCGACGTGCGTTAGAATACCATTTGGATTTTATTTAAATACTTAGAAGCTAAAAGGGGAAAAAAAATTAAACCCTAATCCTCTCCTGCCACCAGAGGATTAGGAACAAAAATTAAAAAAAGCCCTACTCCTCTCCTGCCACCAGAGGATTAGGAACAAAAAATAAAACCCTACTCCTCTCCTGCCACTAGAGGATTAGGAAGAAATTATTTTTTTTTCAAACTCGTCTTTTTCCTCCAAACCCTACAATTGTGCAGGTTTAAAATCACCATTCACGAGACCTACAATTGTGCAGGTTTAAAATCAGCATTCACGGGTTTGACTGTGGCAGATGGCATGTGAAATGTTGCAGATTTAATATATTGAAGGTGTTTGGCAGCTTTGAGGTGGTTGGCGGGATTCTGATTCGTCTTTAATATATTGATGGTGTTTGGCAGGGGGCATGTGAAAAGTGGTATTAACTTGTAAGATGGTGCAGCTTTGAGGACAAGTTAAAGCTTTGAATGGATTTATGCATGCATTTAGATGGCAGATGGCAGATGGATGGCAAATGGCAGCTTTGAGGACAAGTTGGCTATGTTTAGGCGTCGGCTAAGTTTTATAACGGAACACAAACGGGGTTTGTAAGTTGCTACTCTTAATCCTCCATTGGAGTGGAAGGAATAGGCCTCAATGATTGAACCTCGCCTGCCAATGAAGGATCCTAATCCACATTTTTCCTAATCCTCTGGTGGCAGGAAAGGATACACCGTTTACCTTTTTTTTTTTACTTTCCCCGTTTTCCTTTTTTATGTAAATATGCACCATTTCGAAAAAATGGTGTCGTGGTAGTTGCGGCGACCGGAAATAGACGCCTCTACCACCGTTGCAACAGTTTCAGGAACCCGACGACGGTAAAAAAAGATTTTCGACTTAGATGGTAACAATCCAAACTCTAATTAAGTTTTTGACCGTTTAAATGCCTGATAATGACTGATATGTTGTGTGGTCACTTCAGGAGCAGCAACAAGGATCATGGTGTTGCATGGTTCGTGGCTGCAGAAAAACTAGGGTTTTTGAGAGGTAGTGGAGTTGGTTGAGTGGGTCAGTAAATTGGTGGAACTGATGGCTGTTGACATTGGAGCCGACAGCTGGAGAAGATGGTGATGGAAAGAGACAAATTATGTCCTTGGATCTTATTGCTTTCCTGATAAATGTTCAATTCAATTATCAATTTTTCAGTTAAGTGATTCCGTTCGTATAGTTTTTTTTATAAATTGATTCATTCCTTACCATTATAATTAATTCTTGGTTATTCTAAATAAATATAATTCTGATCATATCAATGGTCATTCTAAATAAATATAATTCAATTGTAATTGCTGGTAGGCTAGAGATAAAAGAACCGCAAACGTATTAGTTGATCAAATGGTTTCATAATCCGAGTACCAACGCAACGTACAAGTAGGCTATTTAGTTGGTAGGCTAGAGATAAACGAACCGCAAACATGGGTATTAGTTGATCAAATGGTTTCATAGTCCGAGTACCAATGCAACGTACAAGTAGCCTAACGAGTACGAACTAGGCTACCACTAATTAGTTGATCGATTGGCTTCACGTCCGAGTACCAACGCACCGCACAATTAGGCTAGGTTGTTGATCGAATTAGGCTAGGTAGTTGATCGAATGGTTTCACCCGCCGCGAAGCGTGGGGTTGAAATGCTAGTTATAAAATAATTTTGGTATATATATGGGCCTACGGCTGTCGTGGAATTGGATAATAGTAAATTATATTACTAGTGAGTGGACTAGTGTCAGAGTATTAAGTTGATAACATGATTTTTTATCACTTAATTTAAACAAGTGAACGTTATATTGATCATTGAAATTGAAATCCAAAATTTGAATCTATGAATGAGTTAAATAGTTGTATATATAACTTTTTATCAAGTTTTCCTACAACTTTGTTGAATGTTTGAACAATAAAGTTTGCCGAGTTTATTATCATATTCTAACTCGGCAAACATTATATTCGTTACAAATTGACACAACTTGTGGTCGCCTCTAACCAACGATTGGTGTTTCTTGCATGTTAGAGCTCGGTCTAGTGTGACATAAATCAAAGACAAATAAATAGAGAATAATTTTTTATGAAATTTGAAAGGCTGTTTGTTGGGAGCCCTTTTTAGTAGGCAAACACTCCAAGATTAAGAAGAGAATGCAGTAAATTGAGAGAGACAATTGGGACAAATTTTCAGAATAATTCTCAAAAGAAAGTACAAGGAAATTAAATATGCATGGTTATGAACACATGATGTCCATATTCCTTCTTTGTTGGAGACATGCATGCAACTACTAAACTATCATGCTCCATTAACTACATGTTATCCTAAAATAATGCAACTGTAATTGAAAAACTAAACTGACAAACTTGACATTTAATCTAGTAAACGACCGGGCCTTCGTATCACACGCGTGGGCCTTTGTGGTATAACATGCTGGGTCAGTTAGGCCATATCATCCCCTCCCTCACAAGATGATTCATTGTCCTCAATGTCTTCAAATTCCGGAAAGCGGGCTGTGAACGCGGATTTGTCTTCCCATGTTGCTTCCGATGTTGTTTTGTGCATCCACTTAACCAATAGTTGAGGTTGTTGGTTCTGATTCAAACGTTGATCCATGATGATGAGTATTGTAGGCAAACTCGGCAAGATACAGAAAGCGTTCCCATGTTTTGGGAGCATCCAACATGAATGCACAGAGATACATTTCAAGGCATCGGTTAACCACTTCCGTCTGGCCATCCGTTTGAGGATGGTAAGCACTTGAATTAAGTAATTTCGTCCCCATCTGCTTGAAAAGTTCTTTCCAAAATTGGCTTACAGAAAATGGATCACGATCGGAGACGATGGTGTTGGGTAAACCATGGAGGCGATAAATTTCTCTCATAAAGATCGATGCCAACGATACGGTCGTGTATGAAGTGGGTAATGGTATGACATGAGCGAACTTGGAGAGACGGTCTACCACGACCCAAATAGTGGTCTTTCCCTTCGATGTAGGTAATCCTGTAAAAAAATCCATTGAGATGTCTACCCATGGATATTCCGGGGTTGGAAGTGGCTGCAATAACCCGTAGGGTTTGTGGTTCGGGGTTTTGATACAATGGAAAACGTGGCAAGATTTAATAAAACGGGTGACATCACGTTTAAGGCCCAACCAAGTAATGACCGTCGAAAGGCGTTTAGTTGTTGCGTTGATGCCAGAATGACCGCCCATGAAGGACGAGTGAAATTCATCCATTAACCGCTGCCTTAGGTCGGTGATAGGTGGAACCAGAATTTTGCCATTGATGTATATTTACCCATCACGATAAGCATGGTTTGGAAAACTGGATGGGTTGGTCTTAATTGTTTTGACAAAAGTTTTGCCATTGGAATTGGATAGGAAGTAAGAACGAAGTTCAGCTAACCAATTGGCGGTGGGGTAAGATATGGCGAGCAATGACAGAATGTCAATTCGGCTCAACGCATCGGCCACATTATTATCTTTTCCCGGTTTAAAGTGTATCTCAAAGTCAAAACCCATGAGCTTTGTGATCCATTTTTGTTGTTCCGGGGTGTGGATTTTTTGGGTTAGAATGTGTTTTAGGCTGTGATGATCGGTGTAGATTCGAAAGGGGCGGCCGAGTAAATATTGACGCCATTTTTTGACTGCTTTAGTAATGGCATAGAATTATTGTGTGTATGTTGATTGGCATTTCATTGTATCACACGGTTTCTTACTCAAGAATGCAATGGGTTAGTTGTGTTGGGATAGAACTGCTCCAATTGACTGGTCCGATACATCAGTGGTAACATCAAAAGGCTCCGAAATTAGGTAGGGCAAGAGTGATGAGTGTTGCATGTGTTGTTTGAGTTTTATGAATGCTTCTGTTGCATTTTGGTTCCAAGTAAATTCTTTGCCTTTCAACAAATTGGTTAGTGTTGTGGAGATTTGTGCATAATCTTTTACAAAACGGCGGTAATAGCCGGTGAGTCCAAGAAAGGCACGGAGGGTGGTGAAGGAGGTCGGTGCCGGCCACTATTGGATAGCCAATATTTTGTCCGGTTCCGGAGCGACACCGTGGGATGAGAAACGGTGGCCTAGAAATGAGATTTCTGACACACCGAAGGTGCATTTGGAGGCTTTGGCATAAAATGTGTGGGTATGGAGTTGTTGGAAGACATAGTGAAGATGGACATAGTGTTGTTCACGGGTATGGCTATAGATGAGGATATCGTCAAAAAATACGGGGACAAATTAACGAAGTACGGGGCGGAAAAGGTCGTTCATGGCGGATTGAAAGGTGGACGGTGCATTTGATAAACCGAATGGCATAACAAGGAATTCATAATGGCCATTGATGGTACGGAAAGCGGTTTTGTGAATATCTTCTGGTGCGACACGGATTTGTGGTAACCCGATCATAAGTCTATCTTAGAGAAGATAGTTGCACCATGGAGTTCGTCAAGGAGTTCATCGATGGTGGAATCGGGAATCGGACACGGGCTGTAACCGCGTTTAAGGCGCGATAGTCGACGCAAAAATGCCATGTACCGTCCTTCTTTTTTACCAAAAGGACTAGTGATGAGAATGAGCTTTGGCTAGGGAGGATAATGCTGTTACTGAGCATCTCGGAGATAAGTTGGGTCATGATTTGCTTTTGGAAATGTGGGTACCGATAGGGTCTAACGTTGATTGGTTGGTTATCGTTGGTAAGGGGTATGTGATGATCATGGGGTCTCGAAGGTAGCAAGGAGTGAGGTTCTTGAAATATGGATTGAAACATATCGAGCAAGGCGGTGATATGTGGGTCATTAGGGATGGAGGGTGGTGCATTCGTAGTTGCAGGTTGCATGGTAAAGGCATGTAGGGAGGCAATTGAGTCATGTTTAAGGAGGGTGGATAAGGAGGATGATGAAACGGGTTTGACCAGTGGGTCTCCACAAAGTGTGATGTTTTGACCAAGGTGGTTAAATGCTATTTTAGGGACCGAGAAATCAACGGTAATGCATCCCTACGTACTTAGCCATGAGATACCAAGTACAATATCCGCACCTAGAACTGGGAAGATGAAGAATGGAACATTAAAGCTGGATTTTTGGAGGGGTAAATCAACGTCGGGGCAATAACTTTGGCAGTGGATGAATTGTCCGTTACCGACCATGACGGCGAATGGGTGTAAGGGTTGGACCTGTAAGGCAAGGGTCAAGGCTATTCTTGGCTGAATGATGTTGTGTGTGCTACCACAATCAATTAGAACTGTGACGGGTAGCCCTTTGATATAACCGGTAATGCGTAGAGTTTGGAATGAGCTTACACCAAAAAAGCGGCATCAGATAGCGACATGAATTTGGGACCATTGGTTTGATCGTCTTGGTCGGTGGGGTCTGTGTGATCATCCATGTTTGTGTGCTCATCGTTATCGACGATTAGTAAGAATTGGGGCGGTGAGCACTTGTGACCCGGGAAATATTTTTCCGGGCACCTGAAACATAATCCCTCCTTTCGACGTAATTGGATGGCTTCCGGCGAGAGTTTGGTTATCGGCAATGGTTTGGGAGGAGCTGGTAATAGGGGTGTTGTTGTGGTGGTCGTAGGTTTAGTGTTGGAAGAGGATGTCATGGATGTAGGGGTGGTGGTTGGAGTATTGTTGGAGAAGTGGGAGGAGTACGACTTATTAGGAGTATATGGTTTGGTTTTGTGGGGGTGGTGGATTTTTTCTTCAACTGCACGTGCTAATCCGCATGCGTCGTGGAATGAGTTAGGTTTTAAAATTGTGAGCTCGGCTTGGATCTCTAGTTTAAGCCCGAAAACGTAACAGTTTTTTTAGTTTTTGCGAGGAGAGACCCGTGACTCGGTTGCTAATCCGTTCAAAGGTGGTTTGGTATTCGGTTACCGAGCCTGTTTGTTGAAGTTTAAATAACGCGGCTTCGTGGTTCTCATAAGAGGATGGCCCGAAACGGATTTCGAGTTCCCGTTTGAAGTCCGTCCAAGACCCCAGTAAGTCGTTGTTGGATTGACTTTGGTACCAGGCTAAGGCGTCACCGGTGACATGAAATGCCGAGAGGTAAACTCGTTCCGGTGGCGGGATGTTGTAATACGAGAAAAATTGTTCCGCTTGGAAGATCCAACCCAAGGGGTTCGATCCATCAAAGGCTGGTAGGGTAATTTTGGGGTGGCATGGGTTTTGTTCTTGACGGTTTCGGTGGTTACGAGCTGGGTTATCGGGTGGATCATTTTGGCAATTCGGTTCGAGGTTGTCGGTTAGCTGCATAACATGATTGACCAGGCGGCCCGTGGTTTCGGTTTGGGTATCTAATTTGGTGTTTAAGTTTGCAGTTGCTTGCACAAGGGCGGAGAGTTGTGTACGGATGTCGGTTTGGGTTTCTGCTGCGGCTTGAGTGATTTGGATAAGTTGGTTCAGTTGGTCGGAGATAGCCGGAGGAAGGTCCTCGTTCCCCGACGGTTCACGGCATGGGGGCATGTTGAAGGAGGTGAGGACGTGAATGAAAGCACCAAAATGTTGGGAGCCTTTTTTAGTAGGCAAACACTCCAAGATTAAGAAGAGAATGCAGTAAATTGAGAGAGACAATTGGGACAAATTTTCAGAATAATTCTCAAAAGAAAGTACAAGGAAATTAAATATGCATGGTTATGAACACATGATGTCCATGTTCCTTCTTTGTTGGAGACATGCATGCAACTACTAAACTATCATGCTCCATTAACTACATGTTATCCTAAAATAATGCAACTGTGATTGAAAAACTAAACTGACAAACTTGACATTTAATCTAGTAAACGACCGGGCCTTCGTATCACACGTGTGGGCCTTTGTGGTGTAACATGCTGGGCCATATCATTGTTGCTCAAACTATTGCACCAAGCCACAAATGAAGAAATTATTTTTTACATAACAATTATATATAAAACTGACCCTAGATAAACACGTAAATTACACTCAGAAATATAGTTCGGCTGAGGCACATACTTTTTGTTTGAAATTGAGTGGAAAATGGAGCTAAGATGAATGCGATAACGACACTTGAGAGGTTGTGTGGTTGAAATGTTAAAGCGTGAAATAGTGCATTGTTACTTAGATGTAACCACTAAAGATTTCACACTAAAATATAAGGGATGTGTCCCTTGTTCAAGATACGAGAAAATCAACAATCTTGAGACACTTTGTAAGTGTATGCTCTCAAGAACACTCAGTATATACTTTCATTCCAACAATATTTTGGCACTTTGTATGCTCACAAGAACACTCAACATATAATTTCGTTCCAATAATCTTGAGCGTGCAGTGTGTTTTTTCAGGCCCGGTGGTCTCTTCCGACTGTTCAATTGCCCTTAGCTATTGTATCTTGGGAAATAGACGTGTTCTCAGTGAAGACACGAACGAAATTTGTTTAAAGGAAACCGTGTCAAACACTACCTTCTGCCTCCTTTCTTCATATTTGCTTATTTTAGTTGAAATTTCCTGTAAAGTTATATTCTTTTTCATTTCTATTGTATTTCATAGATAAAATGTGAAGAGTTCAATACAATTTCTTCAAAATTTACAATCTTTAAAACTACCAAGAAATTTGTTAGATGAATATGTTTGGCCGTTTGGATACATCATGATCTCATAGTTTTATCTGTGGGCTAAGATATTATTTTCTATGTATTGATAAGAATTTGAGTTTTATTTAAAAAAAACTTCTAGACACTGACGTGTGTGGAGCATTTAGCTTTTGTACCTATGAGTACGGGAATAAATCATTGTTAATATATATGATTGGATTGATTGCATAATCCTGCATTAAGCTGGCTTCATATATATTTATTGTAGGATACATGAGGCACCTTGGCGTGGAAGTCTTCTATTAAATGAATAAACAGTTTTACAACTGAAAGCAATGTTTTTATAATCGATTTTAAATTCAGATGATGTGACAAATAGTTTATAAAACAATATAATATCAGCCAGGGTCGTCTCTTGGCTAAGCCAAATAAGACGAAGGATTTGGACCTCCAGTTTTATAGGGCCTCAATCTAAAATATAGGTTTGTATTATGGGTTTTCGAAAGTCATTTTTTTAGAATTAATAACTCAGTTATTAGCCACAAGTTTAGGAGGAACGTCACGTACCCATTATCATTGCATATCATCCATATTCTATAATTCGTGGATACTCTTTATAGCTATACACAAGAAAAAAAGGCCTCAGCATTTTAGTTAATTTTAGACATCCGAACACGTTGAGCCGGCCCTGATATCAGCTCAAGTGACGATTGTTCAAGATTACTTAATATGACATGTTAAGCGACTCATAGTACGTTCCTAAGAGCATGGGTTAGAAGCAAGAGACCGTCCATTTTGGTGCCCACAATCAAAAAGTTGGGTTCAAATCCGTAAGGTGCATATTATCATGTATATGTTCTAAAAAAAATTCTAGAAACTGTTATAAAATAATTACAAGAAGAAAAAAATTAAAAAAATTATAAATTGCTAAAGACTTATTTAACAAGAAACAAAGAAAACGAGTAAAGAAAGATGAAATTTGATTAGTCAACCAATGGAATGCTCTAGTCAGACTTGTTTATCATATTCATCATCAAGAGAAAAAAAAAACTCTGCATTCATAATCAAATCCTTCCTCTCTACACTTACAAATGGCGGTAAACGATCTTGTTCGTGACACGGCATCCACACAATATTTCCCTCAAACTTCTATGCCCGACTCCACATTCGAAGCCATACCCGCATTTACAGTGCATGATGATGACACATATATGGATGAAGAAAACGATCAAAAAGAGATGGACAATGACATAATCGGTGCACTTAAGGAATGCTTAGAGGAAATTGATATCAAAGTGAAAGAATTATTCAAGAAAATTGTTTCCAACGAGCATGTTGCAATGCCATTAGGAAGACTCGCACAAGAAGCAATCGGGGAAGCAGGAGCTAAGGACTTTTTGGGAAAGATTGTGACAAAAGTAATCAACAAGATGAAAGCTCAAGGAGATGAAGATGTTGTAGTGGGTAATAGAGGCATAAGTATTGACGACGAGTTGAGCCAAAAACTCGAGCGTTTTAAAGTGAAGACTGGTGTTGGTGGTGTTAAAGAAGATAACAAGAAGTGAATCTCTTCAAAGTTCATACAAAATAACTTATGTTCTTTAATCTATATATTGAATGTATTCATATAGAATGGGTTCCTGCATGTAAATGTTGCCCATAAAACAAAGCCTAAATCTTACTTTGGAGCTGGTAAATGTAAATTGTATTCATAATTCTATAAATGTAAATTATATTTTCATTTAATTGGTATTTTCTTTTAATTTGATAACGTTGTCTTATGGGGTGTTTGGGATTCCTTATTTTACCTCCTTATACCTTATTTAAGGCATAAGATATAAGTTACAATGTTGTAACTTATACCTTATACACTCACAAAATTCAACTTTTTCAAACAACTTATAACTTATAACCCATAAGTTATAAGCTATAAGGAACTAAAATAATAAGGAATCCCAATAATCTCTCATCTCTCAAGTAGTACAAAGATATTTGTACTTTATCTATAAGATCTGGAAATAAAGCTTAGTACACAAATAAATGTATTTTATTTGTATTTTATGGCATTAACTTTTAGATTGTTACGTTGTTATGACCTATTGTGTATGAACAATGAAAAATATCTCATTAACACATGGCAACTTGCTAGACTTATTAAGGTGCACTAAGCCACTAACGTTAAACTAGTTACAAATTAATAAATGTAACAACTTCTAACAAATTAAAATACTTACATAACTTGATGAATGATCGGTTTACAAAGAAAATATCTTCCCATTTGAATAATATATGAAATCAAATGCTTATGTGTTGAGCTACTAAACTTACAAATCATGATTCAAATTTTTTAAATCAAACTATTTTCCTCTCTTCTTCATGCATTCTATCTTTACTGCTAACCAAAACCTAAAGGACTTGTCCGACAGAACGTAAAGTTAACTCTTAGTCCAGTTGGCACAAACCCGTTGCCTGCGTGTCTTTAAGGTGATGTTTGTTTTTCTAAAAAAGGTCCGCGTCGTGCACATCACGCGCAGACGTTGCCATATACAGACAGGGGCTGATCCAGCCCAATACGAGGGTGGGCCAAAGCCCGCCGTCCAGCCTATATATGTAGTGTATTTATTATACTGATTTTCCGGTTAAAGCCCAAATGCCCACCCTCCTTTAAACCCAAGTGCCCACCCTCCAAGCCCAATAGTGAAGCCCAAAGCTGTAAAATATTTTTTGTTTTGAAATCTGATTAACATGAAACGTCGCTGAAACACTCAGTCTCAAACCCTCCCTGCTGCAGTGCTGCTGCTCCGCTGATTTTTTTTGATAGGTATGGAAACGTTTATTTTTTATTGATTTGTTGGTAAGTTGGTTAATATAATAATATACCAAGTTATTAGTTACTTGATTTTCTTTTGTTAAACTAGTGGTTAAGCTTCCATATTGATGCTATTGCTACTGTTGCCGACTTGCCGTGTTGTATATATGTATATAAATTTGATCAATTTTTCATTAAGTCATTATCATAATATCATTATCAAATTGATTGTTTCATTGTTTGTTTGCTTATTATTTTCTAAAGTTTGATACATATAACAAATTTATAATCTTGTTAAATCATAAATGCTAATAGTTATAAGTTTTTTTTATTGAATTTTTGGTTTATAATTTTTATAGGCCTTGTAAGTTGTAGCGAACATGCCTAACCTTTTCTTGTTTACATAATTTTGTGTAGATCCTTTTTAGCTTATTTGGTGAAATAGTGATTTGCTCGTTTATTAAACCGGCGATGTCTTCACAAGTAAAACAAAAACAAGGTGCTCATTTTTACCCTCTTATATAATTGGGAATATGTGATAATTGTTTTTGTTTTGTTGTGTAAATTGATTTATTTAGTTATAATCTAGGAACTCTTAACAATTTCTTAAGAAGAAAGGTTCCATCATCAAGTGAAATTCCATCTAGTAGTGGTGATGGTCCGGTTCCTATCTCTACTCCGACTATGCCTAAGTTAGTTGATTTGGATAATCTTCCGTGGGATCCCGCTGATAGGATAAAAATTTCTAATTATCATCCAAATCAAAGAGACGGGATAAGGAGAAAATATTGGTTAAAAGGACCATGCTAACCACACGATCATGAGTTTCCAAAAACAATGTACGGGGATAAATACCGCAGTTTTCAACCTTCTTGGTTTGAATCACATCGCAGATGGTCAGATTATAGTGTAAAAGCAGACAAAGTATTTTGTTTATGTTGTTATTTATGTAAAGACACTATCGGGATTGGAAAGTCTAATGAAGGTGGGCGTAATGCATATATTACAACGGGCTATAAGAATTGGAAAGAGCCAAGATTTGATAAACATGTTGGTGATGTTAATAGTTTTCATAATAAAGCCCCACAAAGATGTGAAGATCTAGTAAACCAAGTTCAGTCTATTAGTGTTGCTACCGATAAACAAGATGATATAGTGAGGAAAGCAAATCGAGTTCGACTGACTGCTAAGGTTGATGCTTGTAGGTTTTGTTTGAAATGAGCATTACCATTTCGAGGTCATGGTGAGAGTGAAACTTCTAGTTTTAAAGGAATTTTTTTGGAATTAATGGATTTGATCATAAGTCAAAATGTTGAACTAAAAAAGTTGCCAAAAGCATTAGGAAATAACAAATATTTATGTCCAAGTACTCAAAAGGATGTTGCTCATTGTTTTGAAGAAGAAGTGCTTAAACGTATCTTTGATGAAATCGGTGATGATGTGTTCGCGTTATTAGTTGATGAGTCTAGTGATGTATCCGGGAAAGAACAAATGGTGATTGTTTTGAGATATGTTGATACACATGGACTTATTAAAGAGAGGTTTGTGGGACTTGTACATGTGATGGAAACATCTTCTTCAGTTTTGAAGTCGTCTATTGACACTTTTTTTGCAAAACATAACTTGAGTTCGAGCTGGTTAAGAGGTCAAGGTTATGATGGAGCAAGCAACATGCGCGGTGAATATAATGGGTTGAAGGCAAAGTTTTTAGAAGAAAACAAATCATCGTATTATGTGCATTGTTTTGCTCACCAGCTTCAGTTGGTTGTTGTGGCGGTTGTCAAAAAACATGTGAGTGTTGGGCGTTTTTTTGATAAGATAGCCACTTTGTTGAATGTGGTTTGTGCTTCTTGTAAGAGAAATGACATTCTTCGAGAAACTGAAAGAGAAAGGGTAGCAAAGGAGATTAATTGTGGGTTAATTATGACCGGAAGTGGGTTAAATCAAGAGCTTTCTCTTATACGGCCGGGAGATACACGGTGGAATTCTCACTACAAAACACTTATGCGTTTAATTGATATGTTTCCTTCCATTGTTAATGTGCTTGAACATATTGTAAAGGAATGCCGTAATGAACCTAGCCAACGTCAAGCATATGGCATTTTAGAATACTTTGAAACATTTGAATTTGTATTTTATACATTTGATGTTTCACATTTTAGGGATAACAGATACTTTATCAAGAATACTTTAAAAGAAAGATCAAGAAATGGTAGACGCGGTTTCAATGGTGGAGTCAACCAAAGCGGTCTTGCAAAATTTTAAAGAAAGTGGATTTGATAAAGTTTTAGCAAAGGTATCTAAATTTTGTGGTAAGCATGATATTCAAATGTTGGACATGAAGAAAGATTATGTTTCTTCAAGATCTCGAAACCAAAGGAACAAAATCACTAATCAACATTATTTTAAAGTTGATTGCTTTAACGCTATTATGGATAAGTTGCTTCAAGAATTTGGTGATCGTTTTAATGAAGTTAACATGGAATTGCTTAAAAATATGGCGGCTTTGAGTCCGCGCGACTCTTTCTCTCAGTTCAACGCATCAACGTTACTTCGGTTGAGTGAGTTCTATCCGTATGATTTTGATGATAGGGAAAAGATTAAGCTTGAGCATCAACTATCCTTAGATCATCAGAGTGTTCTAAAAGACACAATTTTTCTAACTTGAAGAGTATCGCCGACCTTTCTAAAATGATGGTGAAGACAAAAAAAACATCTATCTTATCATTTGGTCTATCGACTATTAAAGCTAGCATTGGTTTTGCCTGTTGCAACTGCATCTGTGGAGAGATCTTTTTCGGCGATGAAACGAATAAAGTCGAGTTTGCGCAATCGTATTAGTGATGATTTCTTGAACGCTTGTGTCATTTGTGTTGTGGAAGTAGATGAACTTGTCAATGTAACTAATGAAGATGTAATAGAGTGTTTCCAAAAGATGAAAACACGTAGAGGACATTTGTAATTGACGTACTTTGAATTTTATTTTGAATATTTAATGAATGGTTATTTTAACATTATTTTTTGTTGATTATATTTGTGTCGGTTCGTATTGTGCCCATCGTATAAAAAATTTCTGAATCCGCCACTGTCTGCAGACTGTTTGTTTTCTCGAAAATTTTTCATTAAAAAACGTCTGCGCAAGCTCTTCTTGGTGCAGACTTAGCTCATCCACTTCTGAGATCTTATAAGGTCGAAGAAGTTTAAAACACCACACCCTACCAACATCCACTGTCCACCATCACCACCACCCACCCACCATCCGCCACCACCATCGCCCACCACCCACCGTCCGCCACCACCATCATCAACCACCCAACAACACCGTTCGCCACCACCACCGTTTACCACCATCGTCCACCACCACCACTGTCCACCACCGCCTTCTACCACCATCGCCTTCTACCACCACCGCCTTCTTCCACCGCCACCATCCACCACCATTACCACTATCACCATCCAACACCACCACTGTGACATTCGTCATTTTCGGTTTAATCGTATTTGTTTTTGTACGATAAACCCGACCCGTTTTATCTTTCGGATTCCTGATATTAATAAAAATAGTGGTTTTTATGTTACGAATTTGTTTCACACTTGTTGGATAGTGAAACGTCCTTTTCGGTACGTTAAAATACCCTTTTATGGCTAAAATTGACTTAAAACGAACTTCAGGGACTAAACTCGAATAATCAAAGTTGAAGACCAAACCCCACCCCTAGGGGATGCCACGCCGCGCGGCCACTATGGGCAGGGTGGTCGCGCAGTGCCTAGACCATTCTGCAGATCACCAGCTCGTTTTTCATGTTGTTTTGTGCATTGTTTGACCTTTTAAACATATCCAAATGCGTGTAAACCTTAAAAGTAATATTATACCGAACCCCTTACTCTTTCCCTATATAAATATGACCATTTCTTCCATTGTTGGTTGCTCTCCTTCTCCAAACTCTCTCAATCTAAGATCCAAGTATCCATTCTTCAAGTTCTTAATAGTTTGACTCTTTGAGGTCAAACTAATGCTAATATTTGTTTATAACTAATCCTTGTTAATCAAAGCTTGTATTATATCTTGTTTAAAACATACTTTCCTTGTCTCCTTGGTTTTCCCTTCTCCGACCATGTCGGTTTAGGTGTATTGCTAGGCAAGGCTACATGAAGGATTATTGCAATATTTGTTAAACACATTAAATTATGTTTTAATTTTGTTTAAACTTGTTAATATTGTTTAGTTCTTAATTATTTCAATTTCAAAATTATTTTAATAGTTCAATTGTATTTGGGTATGTGGTTACTATCTTCGGTTTCATCCCGAGTCAAGAACTGAACCAAAACCGAACTTTTGTTTAAATACTTTATTTTTAACATGTTGTATGTAAGACTTGAGTATTATCATTTTTAAGTTTATTCTAAAGAGTTCCATGGTATTGGGTATGTGGCCACCATCCTCGGTCTTATTCCGAGTCAAGAACCGAACCAATACCGACCTCTCGTTTAAATGTTTTATATATTTAAAATGATTTAATAATGTGTTACATGTAAGATTTGTGTATTATAATTTTTAAAGTTACTTAATAAGTTCCATGGTATTGGGTATGTGGCAACCATCCTCGGTTTCATTCCGAGTCAAGGACCGAACTAAGACCGAACTCTCGTTTAACTCTTATTTAATTGTTTTAAAAACAAGTTGTATGTAAGTTTTAAGTGTTTAAGTTCTTTCATTTACATTTTTGTATTTGTTATTATAATATGGATGGTTGGACCCAAGCTTGGTCACATACCAAGTCATAAACCAACCAAACTAAATAAACCGAACTAAACCAAGTTCACTCGCTTAAAACACACTAGTTGTGTATTGGGCCACCGAATCTCACATTCTCTTTTTAAGATCTTTTACAAACTAATTATAAATATTTCTTAAAGTACTTGGTATGTCGGATCCAACTTGATCTTATAACAAGTTTGGACCGATAAAACGAACACTCACTTAACATCAATGTTTGGAGTTTCTCCTTAATAGAACTTCTAACATTAGTTAAGTTTCTATTTTAAACAATTTATCTCATGATATTTATCACTTTGGAATGTCAGGTTCGGACTTGACAATTTATCAAGACCCGAACCGACTAACCAAACACTCGTTAAAATCCTGTTTTTGTAAATCTAGCAAGGGGTCGTGCACTATTGCATTAAACCAATCCCCACATATTTACTTAACAAAGGTTAGGTAAAGCTAATTAATAGAATACCGAGACCCGATTTCGAGCAAACTTACTTTTCAAAAACCGTTACTTTAATTTCCTATGTATTAACACTTTAACCCTCAAAACTTTAATTATTTATCTTACTTGTCATGCTATTTTACTTTAAAGCTTTTAAGACCATCTACTAACTCAAGACCCTCTCAATCTAGGTCTTGCTTGTTGAATTTACCTTTCCGTTTTACCGCAAACTAATTCTTCAAGTTACTTATTACAAGTGAGTAATCACACTCCCCCTTTTCACACTTTTATAATTTTGGGGGTGACATTCATACCATATTCAAACTTACTTGTTTTTATGATCTCATTATCAAATCCACAATTCAACATTATATGTTGTATTTATGTTGTTATTTTACTTTAAAGCTTTTAAGACCATCTACTAACTCAAGACCCTCTCAATCTAGGTCTTGCTTGTTGAATTTACCTTTCCGTTTTACCGCAAACTAATTCTTCAAGTTACTTATTACAAGTGAGTAATCACACTCCCCCTTTTCACACTTTTATAATTTTGGGGGTGACATTCATACCATATTCAAACTTACTTGTTTTTATGATCTCATTATCAAATCCACAATTCAACATTATATGTTGTACGAATATTTGCTCAATCTTTGTTTATGCCTCAATTTGATTATGTGCACGAGTGTTTATTTTTATGTTGTTATTGAACCTCAATAAGTATGATCATACGCTTCCCTAACTACTTTAGCCTTGTGTTAGTAGAATAGGGCATCATTCTCTGAGTATTTTGGTTGTTACCAAATAGAAAGGAGCCACAGTTATTTACTTTACATTTACAATGGTTGTTGCATTATTCTATTTACACATGTGAATTGTGATTTTTGCCTCGTTATATACATACGTCAAAACTAGTGTATTGCTCACCAACATTCGTGTTGATCAAATCTATTTTTACGCATGTTACAGGTTTACTCTTAGGTTGCTCGTGAAGATTGAAGACTCATCACTTAGATCATACCTTTAGGATACTTTAATGAATTTATGATTATATGAACTTGTTTGTAATTTTATCTTAGGAAAGTTGTATTTGTGATTATTGAAAACAAGTTGAGTAAATATTGTCACTTCAATAGTGTCATAGTGTTCTTGAGCAATCCGTTGCACCTCGGCATGTCCCGCCGCCTTTGGTCGGGGTGTGACAACCACCACCTGACGTTCGCCACCACCCACCACCACTGTCCGCTGCCACCACAGTCTACCACCATCGTCCACTATCCACCACCGCCTTCTACCACCACCACCCGCCGTCCACCACCACCACCCGCCGTCCATCACCACCACCCACCACTACCACTACCACTACCACTATCACCATTTAGCATCACCACCACCCACTTTCACAGTTCATACATCACCACCAGTTTATTTTAGAAATCTACTGACATTAGCATTTATTTTAGCAATCTACAGATGTGTTAAAGAAAAAAATGTTATGAGATTTGACGAGAATGAACCGAGGATTATAAGATTTGAATTTTAGGCTTTAAAATAGGATGAATTGAGCATGGGTTCTGTTGACATGTAATAATCTTTTTTAGCATAATATTTTATCCTAAAGGAAGTTTTTTTGTATTTTCATCTTTGTTGTATATTTTTATATGTTAGCAAAAAAAAAAAAAGAATAGTTACATAAGAGGAATTGTTCACAACTTTCACAATTCACCTTCCATATTGTTTTAAGCACAACATCTATCAAATAACATTGTTTGTGCAAAGTACGGAACAAGTGATTTAAAGAAAATGTTATTGTGGTTTTATAAATATTATTTCAGTGTTATTTGACTATTATTTAATTTCGAAGTTAAAGGACCTTTTTATTTAAATTTCAGCTTTTTAAAATTTCTGTTTTATTTTAACAGTCTGCAGACATTAAAAACAAACAATCTTCTTTTTGCAGACTGTAGAGGTTTTGTCCACCTCTTCTGCTACAGATGTGGCCCACAGACTGCGGATATTTTATCTCTAAAAAATCAAACAACACCTAGTCATCTCCTATCACAATAGGTATGTGCCAGATGCCTTGGTCCGACTCCTGCAACCACATACCATTTAATTTGTTGTTCGATATTTAGTAATAATATAGATATAACACAAAAAACATATTGTTTGAAGGTGATTCCGTTGTTTAAAGCTGAAATATATTAAAATTATTATATGATTCTTTTTGTCTTTTTGTTTTTATTTTTTGTTTATCACTATTTAAGGAGTGGTTAGGCGTTATTGCCTAGTGGAGATGGATATGATCGCGTGGTTCTGCTGGTGACACGATGATACTCCAATGGTCCGTGAGTGATCCTAATTTGCAATAAAAAAAACATAGACAACAAAACTAAAAGATGTTTTTTCTTAGGAAAAAGACAGATGGCTTCATGCAACGGGATTATCGGAGTAAAGGTGTCAAATTAAAATTTAAAGGTAAGGGATAATTGCATGTACTAGTTTTAAAACTTGGTATAATATCATATTTACTTTAAAAAAACCAGAATATCAAATATACCTATTTTTTGATTAATGACATTAAGCCTTTATCTTTAAACTTTCATTGTCATATAAATATAGGGTTATATAAGTATAGAGATGTTAAAAGAAAAAGTTTGTGGCTCGCTTAAAACTGGCTCATTTGTAAACGAGTCAAGCCCGAGCCAGGGTAGCTAGCTCATCTGGCTCATTTAAATTAAAGCTAAAGAATTAATATTACATAAAACCAACACTATAGCCCAAATTTTTCATCAACCCAGTGTTATGCATTGAATTTTAATTATAACTAAGTAGCATACCCAACACGTTGCGTCGAGCTGATGCTATCGTCACTCGTATAACCTATGATAAAAGCGTATTAAAACGTCTAGTCGGTTAGTAAAACATACGCGGTGCGACTACAAGTCGACGTTAATTTGATTGATATTCAGGATGTTCCAGCAATCTGACGCACTAAACGTCGATCGGTGTTTGGTGCATGCGTGTTAGGGCTTGGTCTAATGTGACACATATCAAAGACAAATAAACGGAGAAAATATTTTTTTATGATATTTTGAAAGATTATTGCTCAAACTATTACACCAAGCCGACCGATAAAACGTATTCTTTTCTTTATTATTTAAGAATACTCATTAAACTTAAATAATAATAATAGTTATATCAAGGAATTATATATCACTCAAATATATATACACATTTCTTTTCTTTATTTTCTTTCTTTGTTATATCATTTATTCTTTAGGTATTTAATAAGATTTCGACTTGGGGCTTAAGCCTTCAATATAATATTATATTATATTCATTTGACATTACGCCTAACCTTGTTGGCGTTTGGGAAATCCTAAGGATCGAGAAGCACTCCCTCGCCACTTGATCAACACTTCTTTACGTCAACGAATCACTTGTCGGCACGCTTCTCGAGGCATCAACACTTCACGGCATGTTCTCCAAAATGATCGTCGGGGCGTCGGTACGGGATCACCTTCTTGATAACTCGTTGTCGGGAAGTGGCACGCTTATCGAGGTAGGGCATGGAAAACGAGAATTTGGGCACGGTTTTCGAGGTGGATCGAGGGTACGATTTTCGAGGTGTAGTGAGATGTTTAGAGAGAGAGGAGTATGCAGATTTTGGTGTGAGTTTGTGAAGACCCGAGGCTGCTATTTATAGGCAAAATTTGGTGTCCCATCGCGGTACGCGACGGGTACCAAGGACCCCGTCGCGTAGCGCGACGTAACCCAAATGCGTCACAACGTAGGTCTGCCACGTGGCAGACGCTGTGCCACGTGTTAACACGTGGCGGACGACATGCCACGTGTGGACACGTGGTGAAAAGGTGTCAGGCATGTCAGGCCACGTCATCGCGGTACGCGATGATGTAGGCTCAATGGCGATCGTATCGCCGTTAACCTCTTCTAGAATCTTTGATCAAGCCCCATCGCGGTACGCGATGGGCTCATCCTTTGTTTGGTCGCGTATCGCGATAGGACAAGAAAACAGAATTTTTATTTTAGCCCTTGGAGTTTGGACATTGGCAGAATTGATCCCTTAACTTTAGAAACTTGACATTTTTGGCCCAAAATTCCCGTGATGTTACACGTACTGATGATGGTTTCCGGCATGTCAGCGGCTTGTTTTGTGTCAAGTACAAAGACTCTAGCGTTTCCTTTCTTGTCTTTACCACTTCCACCCGCACCACCAGTCGCGGGTTTGTTCTTGGGACGCTCAAAGCTTAGGTGTCCCATCTCCTTGCAGTTGTAGCAGGTCATCTTTTTCTTCCAGCAGTCGGTCGTTGCGTGACCAGGTCGGTTACATGATTCACAGACCTTTAGAGGCGGAGAAAAGTTACATCGACCCTTGTGGTATATTCTGCATGTTTTGCATGGCGTGGCGTTGGAATTGAATCGATCTTGATGTTGATTTACTCCCTTGCCCTTGAATCGAGGGCTTCCTCCAATCTTTCTTTGGTCGTTAGGTGACACGACCTTTTTATCTTCTTCCTTGTTGCGGATATTCCGCCCATCAAATAACCAGCCAATTCCATTGCGGAGTCGGCGGTTTGTGGTAAGTGTGACCTCACCATGTCGCGGATTTCCTACAGCAGTCCCCAAATGTATCTTGTAACCTTGTTGGATTCAGGATTAACAAGCTGGGGAACTAAACGACAATACTCGTGAAACTTGGTGTTGTATTCATGAAGATTTGTCCCCACGACCTTAAGATTGAGAAATTTAGTTTGAATTTGGTCGGTTTCATGCATGGGACAAAATTTTGCCATTATCATCGCCTTGAACTCATCCCAAGTCAGATTATACATCATCTCCCTTCCTTTACTCATTATCATCGTATTCCACCACTCGAGTGCTTCTCCTTTGAACATAAGAGCAGAATATTGAATTTTCTCCTCATCGGAACACTTGCTCGTTATGACAAGCGTCTCCATCTCTTCAAGCCACCTCACGGTTGTGATGGCTCCTTTATCACCGTGGAACTCCTTTGGTCCATAATATTTGAAATCCTCAAACGAACACCTTCCAATCTTGAGTTTCTTGAACTCTTGCCTAACCCCACCATCAGCGTTGGACTCATGAACACTTTCCTCGACATGAAATGGTTTCGGACGAGATTTCACAGATTTTCGGGAAGGATTAACAAATTGGGAATGTTTTGAGTTTTTCGATTGGGACCTAGCCATAGATTCTTCCCTAACCGCATCCTTAATCATTTTTTGTATTTGACTCATATATTTTTCAGGGATCGGTTCATCTTGTTTATTTATGGGGTCTTTCCCCTTTTCTTTTCTTATCTCTTTCTCTTTTCGAGCATTCTCATTGTTGTTACTTTGTTCAGACATTTTCTTTTTCTTTTTCAATATGTCTTTTATATCTGAAATTTAACAACTTTCTTTTATTAAACATATATCTTATTTCACATTTATATATATATCATGAAAGGATACATATATTTATTTTACAACACACACACACACACACACATATATATATATATATATCGTGTGATTGATATATATATATATATATATATTGATAAACCTATCTTTATTTAAGAACGTTTTCACATTCTTAATAACATTTCACATAACACGTAGGATTACATTAACACACGCATATCTTCCTTCTCATAACCTTTTCCATCATCTTCAATCCCTCATGAACTTTTTCACAACCCTTGTCAACTTGTTTCACTTTCGAAGAAGTGTCTCTCCTATCTTCTTCTTTTTCTTTCCTTCAACGGCCATCTTTTTCCTCCAATCGTCCGTCTCATGTAAAGCACGGTCCAAGTGTTCCTCGTATGACTGCGGAACTTCGTTGGGGTATCCATATCTGGGAGGTGGGTCGCAGAAACCCATTGTCACCATTTCGTAATGGGGATGTTGTCTCATCGGAGGGGTAGGTGAAGAAAGCTTCAGCAGCTTCATTCTATTCTCGGATTTCGTTTGCTTGCTCCTCTTCCGTTGGGATCACGCCTTGAAACGGTGGTAAACTTGATGAAGCTTGGTTCTTGATATTTCAAGATATTGGACATATGGATCAACAGAACCGTAGCTTGGGTTTTGGGAAGTGAGTGATTCCTCCATTGGGGTTGATATCTCGTTGGGATTATCAGGATACTCTTCTTACGGTTCTTCCTCAGATTCTTCTTCTGGGTCTTCCTCTTCCTCCTCGGGTTCCTCCTCTTCTTCAGGTTCTTCTTCTTCCATATGTTGGGCGGTCTCATTGATCATCGGGGGCATTTGGAAACTTTCATAGGGCATTATCACCCTCATCCTGGGTTTGCGGGATGGCCCTTCATCATTGTTGGGTTGGGAGTTAACTTCATTGAAAGTGGAGCTCCCGGTATGCCATCTTAGTTGATCTGAGTGGCATTGCATCCATTTGGAGGATGAAGACTTTGGTTCTTCTTTGATTGGTCGATTTGAGAGGAAGGCATAGGACGGGTGAGGATTTGGTGGTAAATAGATTGGGTTGTTTGATGGGTAATAGGGTGGTATCTCCGACGGTTGGTAAGTGGGGATTTCTGACGGATAGTATGTGGGAACCTCAGATGGGTGGTACATAGGGATTGTTGGTGGGTGGTAGCTTGAGTGCCTCGGTGGTTCACTTCCTTGTTTCTGTGGATTATCGGGAACATTGATTGGATAGTGTTTGCTTCCGGGATAGTATACTGGTTTGGTCAGGTCATGTTCTACGTCTTGGTCGAAGTACGCTTCATAATAACCTTCACTCATATTGTCCTCGGGGAAAGGTTCGGCGATTCCAGCTTCTTTGGCCTTGCGCACAAAGTTTTCCATCATATTCTTGAATGACATCTAACAATTTGGGTGGTTTATAATGATGAGGGAAAGAAAAGGTTTACCAGCCTATCTTATCCCTATTTCAAATAATCAATTAATCCTTATACTTGGATCGAAACTTAGGTATTATCTTGTAATACCTAATTCGCTAATATCGATGGCTCTAATACCAACACTTGTCACACCCCAGACCACGGCCTAGGCGTATGACAACTATGTTGGTACCACAAGTGTAATTAAATCAGAGTTACATTTAATAGCGGAAGACTTTATAAACTTGTGGGTTTAAAGTGTAATATTACAAAAGACGGGATTATAAAATACCCGTTTAAGTTATAAAAAAAGTATTAATTGTTTTTAATTACAAACCACCACTTTTAATATTTTAAGTTTATACAAAACAAATCCGAGCCATCGGATATCCATAGCACTTCATCACTCCAAGTGCTATTCTTGTTCACCTGCAAAATGTAAATAAAATACGTCAGCAACAAATGCTGGTGAACACGCTGACGCTAAAATATTTTCTTTTACTTTATTACCCCTCGAGACTACGCCTGCCTCGGCCCATCGTGGCTTAGGAATAACAAAGTTAAACAACACATTTATAAACTCGAGTCTCTACACTAGGTCACCTCAGCAAACACCGCATCGTTCGACTTAGTTAAGTACCCGTATGTATACACATGGTCGTACTTCCCGCGGGAAAGCGTCCTACGACCAAGTGTGGTGCGATGTGCCCACCGCGTACTACCACATATGTAAGGATCCAGAAAAACGTATACTACAGCCTGAGGGCTAAGCTTATACTCTTATTTATAACGGTTTTAGGAACACGTGTCTCATGTAAATAATTTTCATATAACATGTTTGACTCGTTTGAAAATAAGTTTGTAAAGTTTGGGGGCGTATTCACCTTTTCACTTTGGGATCGGCTTCAAACACCGCCCGAGGGTCTTTCCCTTGCTATCTCGCACCTATAGTACGAGTATAACCATTTGTTAGTCGGATATACAATCCGGCTTAAGACCTTTAGTCTTATTTTATAAACTTTACCTCAATGAACCTTTAGTTCATAATCTCTTTTACTTGAAAACCTTTAGTTTAAAAGTAATTTTATAAAACTTTAGTTTATTTAGAAAAACCCGACGTTTCTTTTTCTCTAAGAAACGTATTCTTTTCTTTATTATTTAAAAATAGTTATTTATTACTTAAATAATATTTTCATAACAAAGAATATATACTTACACACATATATATTTATCAATATTCATATTCTTATCTTTTATTCTCTTCTTTGTTATGTTTTCTTTTCTTTTATCGAGGTATCGAGTATAACATTGACTTAAGGTTTAAGCCTTTATAATATTTTTTTATTATATTCATTAGCGTTACGCCTACCTTGTTGGCGTTCAGAAACCCTAACAACTCGAGCAACACTCCAATGCTGTTTTGCCTTTCTTGATCAACCTTCTTCCTCGTCACCTTTCTTTTTGCACACTAAATGATAACACCAATCTTTTACCACTTGTCGGCACGCCTTACGAGGTTCAACATCTTGACGTCGAGATATCACAAACACCTTCTTGGTCAATATGTGGGTGGAGGGTGGTACGAACTTCGAGGAAACGTCGGCACGGAAAACGAGAATCGGGACACGTTTATCGAGGAATTATGGCACGAACTTCGAGGTATGATATAAAGGCTAGTGAGATGTTAGAGAGAGAGAGTTGAAAGCAGGTTTTGGGATGCTTGGAATGAGATCCCGACCTTGCTATTTATAGGAAAAATTTTGGGATCCGTCGCGGGACGTAATGGCCTCCTGGCCAAGCCCGTCGCGTATCGTGATGTAGGCTTTCCGCATCACCATGTAGACCAGCCACGTGGCAGGCGTTGTGCCGCGTGGCAACACGTGGCGGACGTGTTGCCACGTGGCGACACACTGTGCCACCGTCTGTCACGTGGCACACGTGTCACACTGTGTCAGACCAAGTCATCGCGGTACGCGATGACGATGGTTCAACATCGATAGCGTATCGCTATTGACTTCCTCTAGAACCTTTGACCAAGCCCCTTCGCGATACGCGATGGGCTTGTCTCTTTGTCCCGTCGCGTATCGCGATATGACAAGAAAACAGAATTTTTATTTTAAACCTTGGAGTTTGGAAATTGGCACCTTTGATCCCTAAACTTTTGAATTTTAACATTTTGGACTCGAAATTTATGTGATGTCACATATAATACTAACCTAATAATCTAATAGGTGGGAACAACACAGAAAGAGCCGCCACCAAACTCCAAGAAAAAGGGAGCATTAGCTCCATTACATTGGTTTTGATTTTTCACAAAAAAAAAACCACTGTCGCAACAACTCACCGGCCAACATCGTACGACGCCGCGCAACCCGCTCCGTCCTTCGCTATTGCCCGCTTATAGCCGACGTTGTTGCCTCTCGCTCCACCGTCACACTCCGTTTGTTCGATTCGTCAACTAGCAACGTTCGTTGAACCTTGGTGTCTCAACCGGTTATTCATTAACCGAGGTAAAATTAAATAATGTCTTGTATATTATTATTTACTTTGGTTGTTTCGTCTCGTGCTCGTATTGTTTGTAACCGGATCCTGTACGATTTCGTTAAATGGTGATTACTCGATTTTATATTCCGTTGTGTTTTCTTGTTTATTATTAATTTGATTAATAATTATGAAACCAATTAAAACCGGGTTTAATAGTTAAATCGTTGACTGATCACCACTGGAACCCGACATTACTTACTCGAGAGGCGGAAATAGTATGTTGCATGGGTGATAGATATGGATGATGGTCAGAGTAAATCGGGTCTGATTTTCTTCTATATGGTACATCACCGATATCATGGGTTTCTTGGAAACAAGGAGCAGTGGCATTAACATCGTGTGAGGCTGAATGGCAGCTACATCGGTTGCATGCCAAGCCTTATAGCTTCGGAGTTTGTTGTCAAAGATGACCAGAGAAAATGAGAAAATCGTGATATTAAAGGTGGATAATTTACCAGCTATCGTCTTAATGAAGAACCCGATTTTTCATGGGAGAAGTAAACACATCAACACACGATACCATTTCATATGGGAGTGCATTGAGCGAGAGAGAGAGAGAGAGAACAAATTAAGGTGGAACATGTAAGTGGAGATTTACAAAGAGCATGCATCCTTACAAAAATGCTACCATGATTGAAGTTTAACGAGATACGAAGCTTCATCGGTGGCACAAAATAATTGGGGTGATTGTTAGTGTAATCTTGCGTAAGTACGGGGACCTAGTTGTCGCACTTACAAACATAGGGGGTTTTTGAGTTAGTTTTTTCTTATTCCTGTCTAACAAGGTATTGTATAGTTTATAAATAGAGTTATTTGTAATCAAGTAATCTTAACATTAACAATCAATACTATTGAGATTTAGACTTGAAATCTTATTGTCTTCATAGTAGAGGTTGTGTGTGGCCCAAAACGCCGAGATACAACCCCCCCCCCCCCCCCAACCGGCCACTTTGGGCTTTATTTGGGTAGGTGGCACCTTCTAAAAAAGCTAGATGAGGGAAGGATATTGGTCAATGATTGATGGATGATTTTATTTGTTTGAATATTAATAGAAAAAATAATGAGATAATGATTGGAAATAGCTCAGCCCACTATACCATTTTTATCATAAAACATCCCTATAATAACATGATGTCACAAAACACTCTTATAAGAGCTTCATCTACTACACAACATGCTCTTTATTAACAAGAAATTTGTTAAATGAGTATGTTCGGTTCATCAAGATCTCGGTTTTATTTCTGGGCTTTTCAACCACTAAGATATTATTTTCTATGTATTGATAAGCATTTGAGTTTTATTTAAAAAATAACTTCTAGAAACTTACGTGTGTGGAGCATTTAGCTTTTGTACCTACGAGTACGGGAATAAATCGTTGTTAATATATATGCTTGGATTGATTGCATAATCCTGCATGAAGGTTTTACGACAGGAAGCAATGTTTTATAATAATCGATAAAAGCTTTTTTAATTTTTTTTTCT
Organism: Bidens hawaiensis; assembly: GCF_021521415.1. Classification (NCBI taxonomy): domain Eukaryota; kingdom Viridiplantae; phylum Streptophyta; class Magnoliopsida; order Asterales; family Asteraceae; genus Bidens; species Bidens hawaiensis. The sequence continues at coordinate 104,651 of NW_027505382.1, forward strand.
TCAAGCTATTCATCCGGTTTACAAATCAGATGACATGACAAATAATTTATAAAAATAATATAATGTAAAGTCTGAAACAATTAAGATTTTAAAAACATAAAAGTAATTAATTTTGAAAACTCTAAATAAAACAGTGTTTCATAACCAATTAACAGCTCAAATAAAGATTGTTATGAGGGTGGTAGGGTAGTCGACGTCCAAAGGCCTGACACTTCGTTAGGCCTGAAATTTTTTTATTTTTAAAATTATATATATTTATGAAAAAATATGTATAATCGATGCTTTAACACAATTATATAACCACTTGGTCTAGTGGCAAAGATGTATGACATCTAAATAAGAAATTGTGGGTTCTAGTTTTATTTAAGACATTTTTAAGTTTATTTTTATACAAAAGTTTTTACACAACTCAAATATAACCAAGTAAGCTCATTTAAAATTAAATTGTTTAAACCCAATAAAAGAGTTAAGTGTCATTTTAGTACTCGTGGTTTGGCCAACTACGCAACTTTAGTACATATTCTTTATTTTGTGCAAATGGCTACCTCAGTTTCATAAAACTTGCATTTTTAGTACCTTTTTTAACCCTGTCAATTTTCATACGTTAAGTCCGGGGTATTTACATAATTTCATTATTATTTGTCTTTTTCTTTTATTTTTTCTCTCCCTTTTTTATAAGAATCTTTCAACCATATTCATTCTCAATCTCCATCTACAAATCTAAGTAAGAACCCTTTCTCTCATCATCATCTTCATTCCACAGTAATATATAAACAACACTCACTACAACCTCATCTCACCGGGGAAGACAAATACCCCTGACCAAAATACCATTTCCCTCATTATCATCTTCAACAACAATGAAAGAAGCAATCAACCCCCACAACGTCCGGTTGAACGGGATGTCGTGGGGATGGCTTGTAGGTATCTGTTGGCGACGGAGATGGTCCGACCACCGTTGGTACAGTGGGATGCCGAGGCTGGGTGTGTCGGTGTCGTTGTTGGAGAGGCGGGTGATTAAAGTATTGAAGCATGAGGAATGATGGTGTTTTGTGAAGAAGAAGAAGAAGAAGAATGAGGGGATTATATGATGTCCAGGACTTTCGAATGATGGTTGGCGAACCACAAGAGTACATAATCATGATCAATTTTGAGGAATTAATGTTTGCTGGGATTTTGAGAAATTAGGGTTTATAAGATGATGCATTGGAGGAAAGGGTTTTAAAGACAGGGAGAGAGAAAAGGAGAAAAGAAAAATGAAAACAAAAAAATAGTAGTGAAATTACCCAAATATCCCTCATTTAAATAATGAAATTATGCAAATACCCCGGACTTAACGGATGAAAATTGACTTGGTTAAAAAAATGTATTAAAAATGCAAGTTTTTTGAAACTGATGTAGCAATTTGCACAAAATGAAGAATATGTATTAAAGTTGCGTAGTTGACCAAACCACGGGTACTAAAATGGTACTTAACTCCCCAATAAAATGTTCTTTTCAATTAAGGCCCAAAAAAGTTTTTGGCTGTTACCCATAAAAATTTCTCCTTCTCGAAGCCGGCACAGACTAATAGTACGTTCTTCATAGCACTGTTTAAAAGCAGTCAACCGTCCTAACAAGGACATTTTGGTGGTTAAGTGATGTATCCCACAATCGAAAATATAAGGATTCAAATACGTAAGGTGCGATTATCATGTATTTATCCTTGAAAATTTCTAGAAACTGTTAGTTAAAAAAAATGAAAAACTACAAGTAGACTTATTCAAGAAACAATAAAAACGAGTAAAGAAAGATAAAATTTGATTAGTCCATGGAATGGTCAGCTTGTGTGCCACACAAAGATTTAGATATAAATATTATAAATAGTAAAATACCATGCATGCCCACACATCATCAAGAGAAGTAACCTTGTACATTTTTAATCAAAATAAATCCTCTCATACACTTACAAATGACGATAAACGATCTCGTTCGCTACACAGAATCGACACGATATTTCCCTCAAACTTTTATGCCCGAATCCACATTCGAAACCATACACACATGTACAGTGCAAGATGACGCATATTTGGATGAAGAACATGGTCAAAGTGAGATGAATAATCACATAATCGGTGCACTTATGGATTGCTTAGAGGAAATTGATATCAAAATGAAAGAATTGTTCAAGAAATTTCAAATGAGTATGTTGAAATGCCGTTAGGAAAACTTGCACGAGAAGCAATCGGGGAAGCAGGAGCTAAGGACTTTTTGGGAAAGATTGTGACAAAAGTAATCAACAAGATGAAAGATCAAGGAGATGGAGATGTTTTAGTCGGTAATAGAGGTATAAGTACTGATGACGAATTAAGCCAAAAACTTGAGCGCTTTAAGGTCAAGACCTTGAATATTGGTGGTGGCGGCATTAAAGAAGATAACAAGAAGTGAATCTGTTCAAGTTTCATACGAAATAACTGATGCTCTTTAATATGTTGAATATATGTATTCATATAGAATGTGTTCCGACATGTAAATGTTGCCCATAAAACAAAGCTAAATCTTACTTTGGAGCTGGTAAATGTAAATTGTATATTCATTTAACTGATATTTTCTTTTAATTTGATAATGTTGTCTTAATCTATCATCTCTCAAGTAGTACAAAGATATTTGTACTTTATCTATAAGATCTGGAAATATAGTGTAGTACAAAAATAAATGTAGTTTATTGGTAGTTTATGGCATTAACTTTTAGATTGTTATGTTGTTATGACCTTTTGTGACTATGAACAAGCTAAAATAACTCATTAACACATGGCAAGACTTATTAAGGTGCACAGACGTTAAAATTACTGCTATTAAATAAACGTTTAGTAACTTTTATTATAGTTATGCACAGGGCATTCAGTTTACAAAGAACAGTCAACTCAATTGACACAACACATTTTTAACTTAATATAAGAAAATATCATCTTCCCATTTGAATAATATATGAAATGAAATCCAATGCTTATGTTGAGCTACAAAACTTAAAACTTACAAATCATGAATCAAAATTTTTAAGATCAAACCGCTTTCCTCTCTCCTCCATGTATTCTATCTTTACTGCTAAACTAAAGAATGGTTCCGACAAAACGCAAAGTTAATGCTTCGTCCGGTTGGCACAAACCCATTGCCTGCGTGTCTCAAAGTCATCTCCGATCACAGTCGGTACGTGCCAGCTGCCTTGTTCCGACTCCTGCAATCACATGCCATTTGTTGTTCGATAATGAGTAATCATATAGTTATAACAAAAAAAAGAGCATATTGTTTGAACGTGAATCCGCTGTTTAAAGCTGAAATATATTATATAACTAGATGTTTTGTGTTAAACATTTTGTTTATTATTATTTAAGGAATTAATAGACAGCATAACTAAAAGATGTTTTTTTGTTGTGAAAAGGACAAATGGCTTCATGCAATGGGAGTAAAAGTGTCAAATTTGAAATTTAAGGGTAAGGGATAACTGCATGTACTTGTTTCAAAACTTAGTATAATATCATATTTATTATTCACCCAACAAAAAATCAGAATATCAAATACACGCGTTTTTTTTAATTTATGACATTTATACCCTTCTCATTAAACATTCATTGTCATATAAGAGTAGGGTTGTTAAAAAGCTTATGGCTCGTTTGTAAATGAGCCAAGCCCAAGCCAGGGTAGCTGACTCATTGACTCGTTTAAATTATAGTCCAAATTTTAATATATAAAATTATAAATCAAAACTATGACCCAAAGTTTACATCAGCCCAGTATTATGCATTGAACTTGAATTATAATGTGTAGTTTATAAAGTTTTTGCTTTACATGTAAGTTAATAAGCTACTTTTTGTTTTTAAATTATATCAATATGTGTAATAAATGCAACATTTAACTAAAAAACAAGCCAACTCGAGCATTTTTCAGACCAAGCTCAAGGTCAACATTTCAGCTCGTTAAGATAAATGAGTGAGTCGAGCTGGTGCGTTTAACTCTAAGCCCAAGCCCAAACTGGCTCGGTTAGTCGATTCATTTACAATCATATACAAAAGTTTGAAGTTTATAGACAGCGACAGGGGTATACTGGTCATATTGTAAATAACACTTAATAAAATGGGTAAATATGAAACTGTAAGTATTTTGAATAGGCATATTTAATTTTCTAGTTGAGTAAATATGAAATTACACAAGTTTTCAGGGATTATATGAAATTAGAATCAGATAAAAACATTTATTACCATTAGATAATCAGTTTTGTCACAGCTAATGTAAAAGCAATTCTCAAAAACTAATTACTCGACCACTACACGATCAGAAACACGACACGTTTATCCAAGATATAACCAATTATTATCAGTTCCAAAACTCAAATTTGGGGAGTAAATACGGACCTGAATAACAATCGAGTATGGTGGAGGCATGTGAAACTTAAGCCCATCCCTTGTAACCGACAATCGAACCTGCAAACAAACATGATGAGATTATTAAAAACAACTATTGGTAAGATATAAAAAAAAAAAAAGAAATTAATCATGTGACGAAAGAAAAGAAAAGAAAATCATACCTGATGCTTTTCTTTCCATCTTGGGAAGAAACTCGTGCCAAGCAACTCAAACAAATGATCTCGCATCTCATCATTTGTCACAAGCAAACACTTGCTACTTATCGCAGCATATAACCAATACCTTAAAAAATTATTATCCAACTATAAATTAATACGTTTGTATATAAACGAATACAAGTTACCGAGCTTCAAAAAGTATAAGTTTTACCAATCATCATTAGATCCTTGTGGCGTGACATAAAGCGCACCGGATTCTTTCCAATACTGCAATGTCGATTTATTCTTTTGACTCCCGATGTTTTGACCTTTCACACGCCCACTATGCAGAATTACTAATGGTAACTTATTTGTTGGACCCAGTCTACGTGCTATGTTCACTGCAGATTTAAGCTACAAACGACAAAATAATTATTATGTTAATGTATGTACTTCTTGACTTTGTTTATAATAATGTAAAACAATCAACCCTTTTTGTTTAATTTGAACCTGATTGAAGACGAAATAATTCTGCGTGATATGACCCACATTTGCACCATCTACAACTGCATCAAAAGGACCGTGCTTTTCAAGCCATTCCTGCATGAGTTTGCTTAAATGATTACAGTTAGAAGCAGCATAAGTTAGTTTAGGGCGTGTTTGAAAGTGTGTTATATAATAAATTATTAGATTACTGCGACTTCAAAACGTGGTAACCGATTTTTAGTAGGGGCGTGCATGAAACCGAAAAAACCGAACTAACACAAAAACCGATGGTTGGATTTTAAGTTTTCGTAAAAACCAAACTTTCAGTTCAATTTCAATTTAGCACGCAATTAAAATCAAACGGTTTTCAAGCGCAAAAGACAAAACTGAAATAGCCGGAACCGAACGATATTCAAAAACTCAAAAATCGACATTTAGGTTTTAGTTCGGTTTGAGCCGAAAACTGACCCAAACCGATCCATGTGCACTCCTAATTTTAGCGTTCAAACAAAATGATACTGATTCTAAGTCTAATTATCTGTTTATTATACAGGACAGATGTTCATTGTTGTTTGATGATAAAATTCTTGAAATGTTTATATGGGGAATTATAGAATGACTTTCTAGAAAACTGATAATTAACAATTTATATAAAATTTTTAATAATTCGATGTAAAAAAAATAAACTTTCATATTTAAAGTTATTAACTTTAAGAAGAAATAAGAAAGTGTTCTAATAATTTTATCTAATGGTTTATTAAAAAATCAAAATCGTTTAACACTCAAAACAGCACGGATTATCTAACTGTTAAAACTTCAAATTTAATCATAGCAAATGACGTCCAAACAAACAGAACAAGGTCAAGTACTATGAAAATCATAACTAGAAACACACGATTAAATACCTGAAACTGCAAAAAGTCGGCCCGTGTCTCCCGTTGACAAGCCAAAGTACTCAAAGATTTAGCAAAATTCTCAGTCTCCAACGGATCAATATCAACACAAACAAGCCTCTCACCACACGTCTTACAAACACCCGTCTCATCCATTTCCGTCCTCGTCACTTCCCACTTCCCGTTCCCAAACCACCCTTGCCCGTGCCAACCGCCCCCACCTTTCACCACCGCCTCCTTAACCTTCCCAACATCCCAATCCACCACCCCGACACCCGCTGCAACATCCGACCTAAACCAATCCTCAACCAATCCCGCCGTATCCTCACTCACTTGCCTCAAACTCGCCCGTAACCTCTGCAACATTTCGTAAACCTTATCCGTCCGTTTCGTCTCAAAACTCACCCGTAAAAGCATAGCTAACTCCGCCTCTTCGGCCGCAACACCGTTCTCGATCATGTAACGATCAACCTCGTAAGCTTTATCTGCCAACCCCTTTTTACAAAACCCGAATAACGCCGGCACGTACGATCTTAATTTCGGCGAAATCCCGCATCCCTCTTTCATTCTTTTAACCAAATCAAACGCCAATTCCGGGTCTTGTTTCGCAGCGGCCAATCTAGCCATAGTAGTAAAAGTTGCTTCATTTGGCACAACTTTATTAACATTAACATTATTATTAACAGTTTCCATTTGTTTGTAAATATCAAAGCCTCTTTTTAACCCTAAGTCAGTATTATCAGAAGAACACAAGTACAATAACTTATTATAATGTTCGATATTAAGTGGGACATTATTAATTAAAGCTTCATCGTACAAGCGAAGTGCTTCTTGGATATTATTGTCTTTGGAACAACGGCCGAGGAGGAATAAGAGTTTACCGGATGGTGATTCACGGCGGGCTCGTTTCTCTGCTTTGCCGCTCATTTGTTGACGGTTCACGGTGGCTGCGGCGGCGGTGGAGAAGTGGTGGGTGGGTGTGAAATGGGTAATGGGGTTTAAGGGTTTAAGGGAGTAATTGAAGAATAAAGATGGGGTTTTGGTGGTGAAGAGGGTTTTGAGGGTTAGACTGAAGGTGGGTTTCAAGAGCATTATGGTGATGGTGGGTTAAGGGGAGATGAGGCATCGAAGATTGAGGAAGGTGTTTCATGGTTCAAGGAACCATTTTCATGTGTTCTTTAGGTGGATAAACTTATATATTTTACTGGTTTTTATTTCACGTATTATGGGGTTGACTGGTTGTTTTATATTATTTGATTCTAATATTTATTTATTTTTTAAAATTTTATCTTTTTTACTGTATGATAAATTGTTTCTCAAATAAATGAGATATTATAACTCGATTTATAAGCTATAGGGGTTCATGAGACCAATGACCAGTTTATTTTTTTTACTACAAATTGATTTTTTAATTATAAATAATATATATCTTTTTTTTAAATAAATCATATATTAATTTTTAGTATATCCCTACTTTAAATGATTATTATATCAAATATCTGATAAGATTAGTTTTTAGTTTAATGAGATGTTATAACCCGTTTAAGAAATATTTGGGTTTGATATGACCCATACCCGTGAATTCGAGTCAAATGCATGAGAAGCTTCCATTTAAAAATAAAGCAAATCTGGTGACTCCAAAAAAGGGGGGAGCGACCACATCGCGACACCTAGGATTTTTGGGTTTTCGTTTATATATATTATAGATTACTAGCTTTAAAAACTCGTACGGAAAAGTTAAAATAAATACAATAAAATTATAGAATTTAAATGATTAAATTAAAAAAAAACTAAATAATTAATAAGATGTTTTATTATAAATAACATAAATAAAGAATATCATATATAAAATTAGCATGACTAAAACACACTTTTGTATTACATATTTGAAAGATATCATGAGAACTCCATGAATCAATGGAGGTTGAACGAATACGTGAGAGTAAAGTTGCTATTCATTTATAATTTCTTCTTGTTTTTACCTTCTTAGACCAAAAAATATTGTTCATTATTTTTTACCATATCCATCTTCTACACTGAAAAGTGTTTATAAATTGATTTAATGAAAAAATATAGATATGATTTCATTAAAGATATAAATATTTAATCTCTATAATTTATGTAATTAGTTATTTAATTAAATAATGGATTGATGTGTTTTGATTACACTGACATAAATAAATTTTCATTAAAAATAGGAAAATAGTTTGAGCTAGAAATCTTGGCTAAGAATCAATCTCCAAGTAACATATGTCCCCAGTTATTTACTTTATTAGAATAAGTATATTGGAAAAAGAAAAGGTTAAAGCCACATGACTATTAAAAATAAGAAAATAGTTTGAGCTACAAATCTTGGCTAAGAATCAATCTCCAAGTGACATATGCCCCCAGTTATTTACTTCATTAGAATAAGTATATTGGAAAAAGAAAAGATTAAAGCCACACGACTATTATTTATAAGATTGTCTCATAATTATATCTTGTAATAAGCGGTAGCTGTCATTCTTACTATTCCTCCATCATTGCTCTTCTTTGTAAATAATCAAACGTCACCTTTAATAGCATGTGCCAACTATTCCATGAAATGTCTATCAACTCCTTCTTCTCATTTGAACGGCTCATGGACGTGTTCATTCCGTATGTTTCATTGTTGTTCAGATGGTGGAGCGGGAAATAAGGGGATTTCTCTCTTGATCTTTCATCTCAAGAGTTTGCACATTTCCAAATAAGAACGTAGAAACGTGTTGCGGGAGGCAATTGCTATGGACCATGGGCTGTTTTTGGAAGTGGAGGAAACATTGAAGGTTCTTGGTTAATGATGGTGTGGAGAGTGCATGCGTCTTCATACTTTGAGCTATGCTTGTCATCACACTGATGGCCTTGTACGATTTACCGATCGTGCAAATGACTCGAGTGGACACATTATCGAGAATTTGAAACCTTCTATCAAGACGTCCGAGACCACTGTCCACGAGTCTTTAATTTTGGATGTTTCCCTTATTGATCGTGTCTTTAGCGTACCTATTGTAACCATTAAGAGTATCAACATAGTTGTCGTTTGACTTTCTCCCAAGCGTTGAAAACAACACTTTGTAAAGTGGTTTCCCAACCAAGATATGTTGATGTGTGGGTTAGGTTTTTAATTCTTCCTCGCTGCACTTTACAAGTGTTCAGACCAAAAACAAAACAAGAAAGCAGGTCCGGGAATAAGAAAGCTTTGCAACATCGTTCAATAATGAGTTGTCTAGCCACACGGGGGAATAATGACGATATTTCCATGTTAATTGAAAATTTGTTAGATGGTTCTACTTCATGTTCCTTTGGCCAAGGAGACACTAATATTCAAACGGGGAGGAATCTTGGTAGCAACAACATTAGGCAGTGTCTTCGGAAAGTTGATGGTCATTTTATAGCAGCAATAAAGTGTTATGCTCATCTGATGTTGCCCCATAGAATGGTGATACCACAAAGACTTTAAAGGCTAAACACATGTACAAGCAACCTTCGTCTATGCCGAGCATGACATATTCTGATCCCCCTCTTGTGGTGGAGGTTGATTGTGTCCTTGGTTGCATTAAATCGTTTCCTAAAGGAACCTCGTATGGGAGGGACGGTTTGAGGGCGCGACACATTTTGGATGCTCTTTGTGGAGAAGGGTCTGCTATTGCCACTAACCTCATTGGTGCTATCACTGTAGTGGTTAATTTATGGTTAAGCGGGAGATGTTCGTCGACTTTAACAAAGTTTGTTGTGTTTGCTCCTCTTGCGCCACTTTTAAAACTCGGCAATGAGATTCAACCTGTTGCAGTGGGTGCTATATGGAGGCGTCTGGTTTCTAAGGTTTCAATGAAAGGTGTTGGCATAGTAATGACCAAATATCTTAATGATTTCCAATTTGGAGTTGGCGTGTCGGGTGGCACGGAGGCCATATTACACAGTGCCAACAGGGTATTGAGTGAGTGTCACAATAATGAGTACCTTGCAATGCTTATAGTGGATTTTTCAAATGTATTTATTTTGGTAGATAGATCAGTTTTACTTCACGAGGAAAGGATCATGTACTCTTCAATTTCCTTGTGGGTAGAATTTTTATATGGGCACCCATCAAGATTATATCGTGGAGATGATCACATTTGGTCCACAACGGGGTTCAACAAGGAGTCCCATTGGGACCTCTTCTTTCCGCTATTGTTTTGCACCCCCTTGAGAAAATTGCAAGCTTTTTCTTCATGGTTGGTATCTAGATGATGGGAATGTCATCGGAGATTAGAAGTGGCTAGAGAGTTGGATATCATAAAGGTGAAGGGTCCAACTTCGGGTCTTGAACTGAATATTAAGAAAACTAAGCTATTTTGGTCTTCTTATGATGGTAGGAAGTCTCGTTACAGTTTATTTCATGTTGACATTGGGGGTGAAGATTCTTGGGGGAGATGTTAGCAAAGACACTTGGTTTATTAGGGAGTTGGCAAAGAAGAAAGCTGCTAATGCTGTTGATTTGATGTGTTTTCTCCGAGCACTTGGTGACCCACAAACTGAGCTACTTTTGCTTCGATCTTGTATGGTTTATTGCTAAATTTTTATTTGGCTTGAGGACGTGCCAACCTATACACATGATGGAAGCATCGTTTTTCTTTGACAAAGGATTGCTCGAGGAGATTGAGGACATTAGCTTTTTGGGGGAGCTGTTAGCAAAAACACCGGGCTTATTTGGGGGTTGGCAAAGAAGAGAGTTGTTAATGCTGTTGATTTGATGCGTCTTCTCCCAACACTTGGTGACCCATAGAGTGAGCTACTTTTTTTTTCGATCGTGTATGGGTATTGCCAAATTTTCGTCGGTTTGAGGACATTCCAACTTATGTATATATAAATATACATTTTTTTAGAATCAAATAATCTCTAAAAGCGCAACTTCTATCGTATAAATAGTTCAAATAACTACTTATCATGATAAAATGTATTTAAGGTATATCCAAGCCTCAAACGAAGAAACGAATGAAAAGACAAAGAAAAATCAAAGAAAACTCAATAAAACAGCAAAACACCCCCCCCCCCCCCCCCGTGCTTCATGGAACACGCCCCCATGCTTTCATGTGCAAGAAAAGACAAAAATATGCAAGAAAATACAAAATATTAGACAGCTGAACACGGGGCCGTTGTCACCTTTCAGAAAAGATATAAGAAAATATAATAGAAACACAAAAACACGGGGTCGTGCATCACAAAGCATGCCCCCGTGGTGAGTCAGCATGTACGATCTGACAGAGCATTTAATGCGACTGGACACCTGGACATGGGGGCGTGCTTCACTGTACACGAGGTCGTGCCTGAGCTCCCAGATAGCCTATAAATAGAGGTGCATGTTGCATTCAATTGGTGTGCTTGGAGAGAGTTCTATATGGGTTTCACTTATAAAAAAACCCACTTTACACTCATATTGAAGATCTTGTGGAGAGTTTGAAGGCTTGGAGGTCATCATCATCATCATCCATCACAATTAAAGAAGGAAGATTCATTCAAATTTGGTTAGATTGTTCTAGTTTAATTATGTGTTTGTTATCTTCATCTCCTTTGATGTTCATAACCATGCTCGTTATGAGCTAAAACTCCATTTACCATCTAATTTCTATAAAGAAGCTTGATTTTACTTGATTATTATATGAAATATGTGATTTAGTTATTGTAAAGTACATGGTTATTTTGCGAGTATCCTTTGATGAAAAATGTTTTATCACTTTAATTCAACAAATCAAGGTTGATGATTAACAATCATTCTTGATTCACTCATGTTCTTGGAGACTAGAAATGGTAAAAAAATATCTTGATAACTTATCTAAGATAAAACGTGGATCCTTATATTGTACTTAGAAATGATGAGATATAAGCTATGATTAATTTCTCTAGTTTTGGTAATTTTGAAATAACATTGTTAACACGATTGCTTAGGTTATCATACTAGTTAAAGAAATCATATGTTAAAGGAATGTGTAATTATAACCTACTTAAATCAACCAGGGGGGGGGGGGGGTTTGTGTGGCTAAACTATAACCACCCGAATTAATTAGAATTGGTATTTGAGAAATCGAAGTCAATCCTAATATTTATACTTTACTAAAACTACACGCTTACTTAAATTTACATTCTCATGGTAGACATGAAGTTATGCATACTACTTTCTTTTATGCCATAGGATAGGTTCACTTAGAAATGAGGGACTATTCTATCATACATTATTTAAGCAAGTTTATCACATATTTACATTATAATCATCAAGGAAGAATGGAGTGGATTCTTGATTTTAGATAGTAACCTTCATATAATTGAGTTACTCTATACACACACACACACACACACATTATTATAAAAATTTTAAAAATCACTCCAAAATGATTATCTTTTCCGATTAAATTAAAACAAAGATTTATTATTAGTAATATTTGTGTCCACGGATCGATACTTGGTTCTTACCAATACTATTTGTAACATCCCGTTTCATGTTTCGGTTATAAAATAATAACATTAATTATTATGAGTTGGGCATGTTTTGGGTTGAGCAATTAAATAATATGGGTGATGGATTTGGATTAATAAGTAAGGAAGAAAGACCATGGGCTTAAGCCCATGACCCATAATATATAAATTATAATTACTCATTAATCCATTCATTTCCACCCATTCCATACACCATCCAAAACACACACTTAAGCTCACTCTCTTTCTCTAGCCGAACCCACCCATGAAGAAGAACCGATCCCGATCCGAGGTAATGAGCTTGTATAGATTCAAAACCGCTAGATCTAGTCGTGAAACGATGAATCGACACCCTCAACCGTTAAAGTCATGAGATCCGGATGGAATCGGGTATAAACCGATTGAAAGACGAGCTTAGGGGTCACCCTAGCTCGGATCCGGATCGAACGGGACGAAAAACGGTGAAAAACGGTGGAAAAATGAGTGAGATCTCGCTTTTTCGGTGAGATCCCGGTTTTCCGGCAATGACGGCACCGGAAAAGCGGCGCCAATGATTAGAAGAATCTTTGGGAATACAATGAATGGACATCTGACATTCTGTCAGATGCCCTAAAGCCTAGGCGCGTGCAATGTTGTAAAAGTAGGATTACATGGCCGAGTACTCTCCGAGTACTTGCTACAAGGTATGTCGCCGAGGCGAGTTTCTGTAAATCCGCCTAGTTCCAAGAATCGCTCAAATGTGGTCAATCTCAGCCATAACCACATCTTATCGATGAACTTGGACCGATTTGACTTAAAAAAATAAAACATAATTCGTATTTCAATAATATTAACTAACAAGTATCATTTTTTTTAATTAATGATTAGTAACTTTTGGAATATTTTATTATTTAAAAATGTATTTCTTTTATTTATATTAATATTCACCTATTTTGTTATAAATATTAGTAAACTTATGATATTTTACATATAATAATATCCAAAAACGAATTTTCTTTATATTTAACATGTCTGAGTACTCCCCGAGTACTCCGAGTACACCCAACTCCCCAGTTGGCAACCTAGGGCCCGCCTAGCGACTTTTGCAACCTTGGGCGCGTGTAACGAATGGGGCCACACCCATTTGTTAAGGAAGGAGTAACGAATGAGCTACATTCGTTAGCCCATTCGTTACGGAGAGATGACAAATGAACCCATTCGTTAGGGAAAACCGACAAATGAACCCTTATTCGTTGGAAGGTCCATTTGTTAGTCAGGAGAATTAGTCCATTTGCTAAGAAAGTCCATTCGCTATGAAATTTCATTCGTTATAAAGGTCCATTCGTCATGAAAATCCATAAGTGACCATTCGTTAAGAAGTAACGAATGAGTCCATTCGTTATGAAGGAACACACTCGTTAAGAAGCAACGAATGAGCTCCATTCGTTAAGGAACTAGATAACGAATGAAGTTTGAACAAATGACAGAAAGGTCCCTGAACTTAGAATAAAATGATTTAATTACATAGAAGCCCTTGGACTTTATTAATTAATGAAAGATGCCTTAAAGGTTTAATGAATAACGATTAACTAACTGGTTAAAAGTTTATGAAGTAAAACCAGCGTCGACGCATAAGATTAATTAAGCAAACAGTTAAGATGGCTAGAGCGGTATTTAATATTGTAAGGCTCCGTACCTGGTGGCCCTACTTCAGCGTCGGATTTACTCATAAACACAGTTCTTACAATCAGAGTTAATTAAACTTTCGTGGAAACGTCAACTTAAAACATTCGTTACAAAACATTATATCTTTTCTTTGATACAATAACACAAAACATTATATTCAAAACATCATTTCTTCCATCTTCAGATGCCAGTCGTTCGATCCATGCCATGTGCCATCCTCATGCTAGCTCTTCAGTCTGACCACCCGCGTGCATACTAAAAGTTAGCTACGCTGAGTGAGTTCTAGTTAATCAGGAAACTTGTTATACAACCACTACACACAACATATGCGTATCCGAAGACACATAATCCACTGTCTAACCTGCTACTACTTAACCACTTAATTACCCCTACAGTTTAGCCTCTTAATTACCCCTACAGCTTAGCCACTTATGCCACTTTATGCCACTTTAATAACGAATAACGTTATGCCACTTTGCCACTTTAATAACGAAGTCACGCATAGTCTTACCCTACCACGTACTATCAGCATGCCACTAACACTCTTACTAGACCCTTTCCACTTCTATCACACCCTACTTCTACTTGTCTACAACACACTTTATATCATCACGTCCTTCATATAATAATCAAGTTACATCACAACATTTATATACACACTAATAACCACTTGGGGATCATTCCCGAATGAGGGTACGCGCAATATCCAAAGATCGTTCGCACACCGACTAACCTTCCCTGTTAACGCGTGCAATATCCGAAGATCGTTCACGCACCAACAGACATCCATTCATAACATACATAAATATTTCACATCAATCATTATAGCATACACTTACCACTTAAGGTAAGTGTATGCAAACTTCACATCGAGTATGCACACAGCCCCGAAAACATAACAAGGAATGAGGCTAGAAACTTACCTGAACTCGGTTAACAGTTACTCATTCTTTAGCTGTGCGCGACTAACTGTATAACAAATACACATGTCAATTAACTATTACTATCCATATCGCGTTTCTAGTCTATTTACAACCCTCAACGAACGGGGGTCTGGGGGCAGTGCCCCTGGCAGCAGGGTCTAGGGGCGGCAACCCCTAGCAGGGTCCAAGGGGCAGTGCCCCTGGCTGGGGTCGAGATGCCAGGTCAGCTTGGAAAAATTTTATTTCTATTAACTGTCTTAACACATTTCCCATTAAGATTTTATATCATTATCTTATTCACCATCACATTTTCCATAACGAATTAAGCCTAATTCATTATCACATCACAGTTTAATTCGTTATCTAGCACCTGATCTGATTCGTTATCTTTCCTTAGCTGATTCATTATACTAGTTCGTCCTCTTTCATAACGAATTGGACCTTTATGACGAACTGGTCCTTTAATGAACTGAACTCTTAACGAACTGGGGGTTCATTCGTCATTTCTCCCTTAACGAACTGCTTAACGAATTGGATCTTCTTCGTTACTTATCCTTAACGAATGACTTAACGAACTGCTTCTAGTTTGTTACTTCCTCTTAACGAAATGGATTAACGAATTGCCTTCTAGTTCGTTAAGTCACCGCTAACGAACTAGGGTTAGGTCAGAATGTTAGAGAACATTCTCTGACATCCTTACCTCGTATACCCAACTCCGGCGCTGCCTTCGCCGGAAAACCATGATATCGCCCGAAAAACGATATCTCAGCCGTTTCACCACCGTTTTCATCGTTTTTCATCCCGTTCGATCCAGATCTGAGCTAGGGTGATCCCTAAGCTCATCTTAGGTTCAGTTTATACCCGATTTCACCCGGATATCATGACTCTAATGGTTTAACGGTGTCGGCTCGTTGTTTCATGACCAAAACTAACGGGTTTGAGTATAAACAACATCATACTATCATTACCTCGGGTCAGAAATCAATGATTCTTCTATTTCGGCTAGAGAGAGAAGGTAGGATGAGAGAGAGCTAAGTGTGTGTTTTGGTGGTGTATGGAATATGAGAAATGAAGGATTAAATGGTGATTTAAGGTTTATATAATTATGGATCATGGGCTTAGGCCCATGGTCCTTTCCTATTTCCTTCATAATCCAAGTCCATAACCCATATCCATTACCCAACACTAGCCCGACCCATACCAACTCCTACTCTATTTAAGTATTTCCCGTTAACCCGAGTATACTTTCCCTCTAATATTAAATAATTTAATTAATATTATTTTGGAAATTTCGGGATGTTACAAATATTGTATCTACTAAACAGTTAGTCACGCACAACTAAAGAGAGGAATGACCATTAACGGTGAACGTAACAAGGCACATGTGAGTTTCTAGCCCCATTTCCCTTGGTATATTTTCGGGGCTGTGTGCATACTCAATCTGAATGTTAATACACTTACCTTAAGTGGCAAGTGTATGTCATATTGATATATGTGATAGTTTAAATTTATGTTATGAACGAATGCTTGTCGGTACGCGAACGATATTCGGATATTGCACGTATGGTCAAGGGAGGTAATGTGTAGTAAGTATGGAATGAATATGTATGAATAATGTATGTATGCTAATGTAAATATTGAAAGTATGAATGAAGGTTATAATTATAAATACAACGAAAGGAATGATATGGTTGTATGGTAGGCAAGAGGGAGCCGGACCCTAAAAATATTCGAGGCAAGAAGGAACCGGACCCTAATAATATTTGAGGCAAGAGGGAACCGGACTCTAATAATATTCGAGGTAAGAGGGAACCGGACCCTAATAATATTCGAGGCAAGAGGGATCCGGACCCTAATAATACTCGAGGAAAGTAGGGCGTCTCTTTAAAACGTATAAGCATGAATATGAAAGAAAAAAGTATGTAAGTATAATAAAATGGAAGTAAGAAGGTTTGAAAGGATAAAGTATGAACGAAAGTATGTTTATATCTATGAATGATGTATAAAGGAAGTAATATGTGTCTTCGGATATATATATATATATATATATATATATATATATATATATATATATATATATATATATAGGTAGTGAACACATAGTATGATTAACTAGAACTCACTCAGCGTAGTTGACTTTTAGTATGCACGTAGGTGAGTAGAATGAGGCAGCTAGCTTGAGGAGGGCACATGGTAGAAGAATAAGAAGCTGGCATCCGAATAATTATGATGTGTGTTATAAACGATGTTTATGATGAAAGACAAAAGATGTTTATCTAAGACAAGTTTTTGTAATGATATGAAATGTTTATTGAAAATTTTTATATTCCGCGAAAGTTTTAATTAAATCTGATATTTAGAACTGTGTTTATGAGTAAAACCAACACCCAATGTAGGGACCCGGGAACGGGGCCTTACACTAATCTACATATACTATAGGTACACTTGCTTATTTTGTGTGTGGTTAGTGTCAATAGAAATCACTTTTGTAAATTTAAAACACGATCTTGTGCGAAAACTAAATCCATCATATTTTAAGAAACAATCACGACCACAACACACATCACCAACCTATACACATGATGGAGGTACGTTGTTCTTTGACAAAGGATTGTGCGAGGCGATTGAGGATATTATAGTTTGTGGAGGTCCTTTCTTTGGAGACCTCAAATGGAAACTTGCTTCCTTATCCATTAAGAATGGGGGGTTGGGATTATATTCGGTAGTAGAGGCTTCATCTTATGCTTTTGTGTCCTCGAGGGCCCAATCGTGGGTGCTTTAGGAGCACATCCTACGAGACAGTGATATATGTGGTATGAATTTTTATTATTCTTGTGCTTTTGCTTGTCTTGGTGATATGATTCCATGATTTGATGTTAGAATTTCTATTGAAACCGTGCCCCCTAAAGCCCAACATGCATCGAAGAGTGCTCTATTCACGACATGGGAAACACACTTTGACATGACAGGTAGACAAAAGCCATTTTTGAGTGTCTATGGACACCACATGTTCAAAATTTTCTTCTTGCTATCCCTATAGATGGGTTAGGCCAACATATGTCCGTTGTGGATTATCGTACTATCCTTAAGTATCGTTTCATGATTCCATAATTCTCGGTTGATGAAATATGCCCTGTTTGTCGTAAGTCATGTTTGGACTCGTATGGGGATCACCGGGTACATTGTAGAGAGCTCCCCGGGTTCAAGTACCGACACAGTTTGGTTAGGGATGTGCTATTTGACATATTCAAGCATGCTAGAATTTCTATTAAGAAAGAAGCACATGTGAATTTCTTGACTGAATAGCTTGATGGGCGTTTAACTCTTCACCCTTCTGACATTTTGGTCTTTGGATGGAGTGGGGGGAAACATGCGTGTGTTTCACAGTCGGGCAGACTGTTCTAAAAGCCGCTTCATGCAATGTGACAAAACATGAGAAGGCATGTCTTGACAACCAACATGTATGTATTATTTTTTCTTTTAACACTTTTGGTTTCCTCGCACATGAAACTATGAAGCTACTTAGCCGAATCCAACGGATCATACTAGTAATGTTATGATTCCAAGATCTATTAATTTAGTTTTCAAAAGTATTGAGTTTTCAATTTAAAAAGGGCTTGCGGTGTAGCAAAGCCTTTCATTTGCTTCTATTCGATGGAAGTTTGATTTTCCCAGAATGTATCCTAATTTTTGGCCTAATTCTTCTTCTGATGGTCGATTCAACCTCTGATAAAAAAGATATACCTTGGTTATATATTATATCTTCAACAAGTTTAGTAATGAGCATAACGGCCGTATTGTTCCCATGGTGAGAGGAACCTATGATTAACTTTTCGGGAAATTTCCAAACGAACAATTTCAACGAAATCTTTCAATTTCTTATTTTACTATGTTCAACTTTATGTATTCCTCTATCTGTAGAGTACATTGAATATACAGATATGGCTATAACAGAGTTTCTCTTATTCGTGTTAACAACTACTATAGGAGGAATGTTTTTATGCAGTGCTAACGATTTAATAACTATCTTTGTAGCTCCAGAATGTTTCAGATTATGCTCCTACCTATTATCTGGATATACCAAGAAAGATGTACGGTCAAATGAGGCTACTATGAAATATTTACTCATGGGCGGGGCAAGCTCTTCTATTCTGGTTCATGGTTTCTCTTGGCTATATGGTTCATCCGGGGGGAGAGATCGAGCTTCAATAAATAGAGAATGGTCTTATCAATACACAACTATATAACTCCCCAGGAATTTCAATTGTGCTCATATTCATCACTACAACATTTCTTTTACAACATTTCTTTGGTCTCTTTCGAATCGATTTTCTTTTTATGATTTTATTTTGATTCTATATAGGGTAACAGATAAATCTTAATTTGAATCGTCATTTTTTTACTGATGTGTCGTAAAACACACTTATTTTCCGTACCTTTTTATCATCTTTTAATGGCTTAAGTATATAATAAATAGTGATTTTAACTCGTTTTAACTTGATCTTTCAAAGTCTGTTATTTTGTGTAGGTTACGAGTTTTAAAAGAGAAAAAGTTCGGGTTTTGGAAGACGTAAGAGGCTTGTATAGTCAAGTTTTGAAGAGTAAACTCAAGGCCCGACCCAAGCCCACAAGAGAAAAGCCTTACATGTTATTATATAATATAACACACAAATTAAAAAACCCTAACAACTCTTGGCAGCAGTTGTAACACCCCGTAACCGCAGAGGAAACGTAAACGGGATGCAACAGACGCATCTGATATCAACAGCATTGCTTATAAAGAAAACACCACTACATTAATTTATATCGCAATACATTGTTCCGAGTTTCGTTATCATCTAGGCGATAACACATAAGTTTTACCGATAATACGTTAACATATTCAACACAAAATAAAGATCACTAAGCTTCCACAAAATAGCACATATCATCAAGCACGTATCACTCATTCCAATTTGGGTGTACCTAGAAAGCATGTAAAGAAAACGGGTCAACTACGAATAGTTGGTGAGTTTCACTAATTTAAATAAACCATGACAAATCATTATAGTAATCATATATTAGCGATGAAATTATGCTGAGCCTACAAGTGAAACCTCTGTTAACCCAGAGACACATCCAATAACCTCTGGGGACACTGTTAACCCAGAAACACATTTAATAACCTCTAGGGACACTGTTAACCCAGAAACCCATTTAATAACCTCTGGGGCACTGTTAACCCAGAACACTGTTTCGGGCCTTACACTGTTAGCAACTTAGACAATTACCATCTTAATACATTACCGTGCGATTCCCGTACAATAAACATTATATAAATACATTCATTTCCATGCGATCAGCATGTACTTAAACATTTTGATAGAAACATGCTTTCCGCCCCGGGAAAATATTTAAAACAGTTCAGTAAAAAGGGGCTCGTGAAACTCACCTTCTCGTGAGTCAGTATGTAGTACAGTGAACAGCTATGAGCCTGAATCTGTAATATGATACCTAAGTCGTTACTATACAATTTCCATAAATTAAATCCGTGTCAACCGGTACATCTGGGGACACTGTTAACCCAGTACTGTACTCGATCCGGGGACAATGTTAACCCAGAGACACTTCTCAGGACTCAGATTGTGATATCTCTTAGAGTTTATCCGTCAAAATTATTATTATTGTGTTTTCCCCGTTTTGCGTGCCTAGCACGGTTATCCGTTTTTATGTTTCAAAAATGAGTTTGGTCACACACGACCCGAAAATAGTGTTTGACTGATATTTTAGTTAAAGCCGTGAATTTAGAGCTCGGTTTAGACGTCCCGTTTGGCCGCGGGACCCGTTTCCGTCTTTAGGGTGCCGGAAACTGTTATTTCGGATAAAAATACCCAAATCATCCGAATTATTTTCGGATGATTTATTTTTACTTGATTAACTTAGTTTCATGAAAATGGTTCATTTTTAAGGTTTTTATACACCAGTCAGCTCGCTTAGGCGAACTTTGCCGGTTTACGCGTTTTAAGCTTTAAAAGTTTGTTTTTATGTTCTTTTTAGCACAAATAATTATCCGTTTAGTCTCGGATCTTGAAATTTTGCAAAAATCACTTTTTGACAGTAAGGAATTTTATAAAAATATTTCCAGAATTAATTTTTATATTTAACATTTATTTATCTATTTTTAAACGTCATTTAAACACCAAATATATCGAAAATACCAAACGACCTTAAAAAAATCCCAAATTTTTCTGGGATGACCCCGGACATCTACATAGTTCCCTGTAATTTTTCCAGAACCAAAATCTCATTTTTCATGCCATTTTCACAAAAACCGAGCTAGAAAACCCTAGAACTCGTTTTACCGAAAAGCCTACTTAGACTTCTCTAACGGATCTGAAATTTTGTGTGTGACTTTTATATGTTATAAAAAGCTTATCTGGAATTTTCCAGAATTTTTCATGTTGTTTAACTATTTTTCATCATTTTAGCCAAAACCGAGCATTAAATTCACCAAATATTCATCCTTTATCCAAAAATTACCAAATTTTCACAGATCTCATATTTTCATGTGTAGATCATCTCTGTGAAATTTCATGACCCAACTCTAAGTCTATCATAATCTGTCAAAATCATATAAATCATACGAAAAACCGAACTACCTTGTGTTTCTAGCTTTAAACCGCGAGGATCTCGCTTTCTAGCCTTTGCTAGCAACTAAATATAACACCTACAAGCACAATAACACCACACCAAGCAAGTTACACCCACAATCAAGCCATTTCTTTCATGGTTTCGGTTAAGACATCAAAACAAAGATTTTAACCGTAAAAATTCGTTTTTGACTCTTTTAACTCCTTTCTTGGACCAAGATCCCTTGTATAACTTGTATACATCACTTGATCATGCAAGAATCGGTTTCATCTCGGGTTTTCACCCATTTCTTACTTGAAACCTCATTTTCTCAAGATTATGGAATTAAAAACCAAGATTCAACCCTTATATCATGTTTTTACCTTGTGACTTCGGGTTAAAGATCAAGGTCTTGGCTGGGATTTGAAGAGAGGGAAAGGTTTGGAGCTTGAATGTATGAAGAAAAAAGAAAATAAAAGGCTAAGGGGGAACACCCCTAGCCGATCGGAACTATTAAGGAGTGGGGTGGGGCCCACTCCTTCATTCTTGGCCACACATTCGGATTACGCAATCTGGATAATGTTGTGGATAATCTGGTTCAGTTCGTTTTTCGGTTAAATGCTTAATTCGGCTTAAAACGAGGCTAAAACGGTCGTATTTCGGCTTAAAAATGAAATTTATATAAAACCGATTTAAAAACTTTAAAAACTTAAACCATGACATTTATTGACTTAAAACATCATATTATTAATAACTGCACATCTTTTTCGGCTTGATTGATCATCTCTTGCTTGGTTTGGTATTAAAGGTTTCGTTTAACGTACCAACGTACCATTAAATCGAAATTCTTTTTCCGTGCTATAATTCAGTTATCCCGAAGCTTTAATGCTTCGTAAACATTACTAAACATCATATATTTCGTCTATAACGTAATCCCCGATTCGTTCGGGTTTCAATAACCGTTCATCGGTTAATCGTAATTCCAATACGATTAGCCGTATGATCGAGTATAATTCGTACTGTGGATCATTCATACTCGTATAAATTCATTATAATTCATATATTCCATATTAAATAACACATAAATAGTATATACCGGCTAGGGTATACCTGAATTTACCGGAATCGTTACAGCAGTAGCGATCGGGATAGCAAGAAGAAGAAGAATAAAGTTTGTTGTTTTGGTGGACGGCTAGCAACATATATATGTTGTCTCCTTAAAAGAGACAACATAAACTTGTATTTCTTGGTGAAAAGGTGGTCGGCTAGGCGGCTAGCAACAAGAAACAATTATAATTTTAACTAAACCAAAACTTCCCACTTGCATACTCCTGATCGGAAATTAGCAGCAAGAAGAAGAACAAAAAGTTGATTGTTTCTTTGGATTTGTGTGGCTAGGAAAGGTTTGGAGGTTTGTTGGTTTTAAGGAAACACATTATAGAATTGGGTGGCCATATTATTGAATGTGGGCAACAAAGACAAGAGGAAAACAATATAAAGCAATCTCATCTTACAACTTCCGATCGGCAGCCCTTCATCACAAAAGAAATTCGTTTTTTTTTTTGCAATTGTTAAGCCAAAAGAAGAAGTAAGCTAAGGGTGACCTGGGATAGCAGCTAGGATCGTTCCTCATCATTTATTTCAGCCCCTATACTTGAGTAAAACATCTATAATCTTTGTTTTCTTGTTCAAGGTTCATACTCTTTGATTTTGTTCTTTAAGGTTAATTGTTTTGCAATTGAATTGAAGATTGAATTGTGTATGATCTTGATTTAATATTGAATGATTTTAATGATGTTTTTAATGATTAATATGGTGTTTACATTGAGTATATGCGGTTTTCCAAAAATCATGAGTAGCTAATCTTCTTTGTTCTACCTAGGATAGATGATTATTGTTATGTTTTAATGAGTTTAGTGGATTGTTTGATCAATGTGACTTGATTTGCTATTGAAAGTTTGGTTTAGTGGTGCATTGGGTTGTTTGTAGTGGCTATGATATTATTTATTTAATCTCATAATCTCATACTTCGATTGATTGAATTGGTATTAATTGATAGTTGTATGTTCAATTCTTTACCTAGTGTTTAGAGTTTGATTGCGGTAGGATCAACCGTAGGGTTTTGTTGAGATTGTTAATTGGTTTAATTCAGCGGGTAAACACCTTCTTAGAGACCGAGAGGTGATAGGAAGTAAAGTCGGCTCATTGCTTTTACTTGTTAGGATTAGGATTGCGCGAGAGCGGGCTCGGTTCTTGTTGGGTTTGGGTTTGTGAGTGATTAGTTGATCTAGTTAATGTTTAACCAAATTGTTCCTCTATCCTTGGTAGTGTAGTATTCGTTTTCATTAGGGTCGTGTGTCGGTGAGACCGAGAGGAGAGTCGACATTAGAACACCTTAGCATTCGTTTTTCCCGGTTTTTTCTTAAAATCAATTAAGTGTAAGTTAGAGTTTGTTGGTGAGACCGAGAGGTAATCTAGTTTTCTTGAGCGAACCTTAGTTGTGTCATCTTTAGATACCGGTGTCGTGAGATCATTAAATCCATTAGCTTGTTAGACCTTCAATTTGATTCTTACCTAGGTAGACGTTATCTCCATTGTCAGTTCAGTCGTTAAGTTTTATTAAGTGTTTCGTCAAGTTAAGTTAAGTTTATTAATTTAATCAAAGTGAATTAGGTCAAGTAGTTTAATTATTTAAAATAAATTTTAAAAAATATTATTCTTAGGAAGGTATTGTCTAGAGTTTGGTAATCATAGACGTTTTCACGTGTCCTTGTGTTCGATACTCGGACTTCCTTAGTTCTTTACTACTTACGATCGGTACATTTGCCGGTTGCGTGTGGTTTCGTTAGGAGTTGCGTTTGTATAAATTTAAAGCTTCGTTGTGAGTTACTTAGAAAGAGCATTCATTAGGCACACATCAGTTACTCCTGCTCTTTCTTTATCCGGGATATATGATCCCCCAAAAATAAACAGCCTATTTGCCTTTTATCTTGATGTAAACATTAAATTTAATTATGAAACTAATGAGAAAAAAAATGAAAATACCATTTTTTATGTGAGTAAAACTTCACTTGTGAAGCTAGCTTAGTTGGTACAAACGTTTCTTTTAAAAGGTCTTAGGTTTAAATTCGGACAAATTAATTGGATTTATCGGTATAAAGTAAGGTAACAGTTGATGTTAAACAAAAGGTAAAATTTCACTCACAATAAAACTATTGTGAGACGCTTGGCTTAAAAAATGGGGTGTAGAGTATACTACATTATAGTAATCCATGTAAAAATATAACATGAATAAGAGAATCAAAGCAACAACCCTATATAGGAACTAAGAACCACAAATAAAAGATTATAAAGACAATGAAATGTAGCACTATCGATAGGAAATCAAAGTGCAACAACTAGAAAATTGATTTGAATATAAAAATGGATAACAGCTGGTTTCAAACACTGATTCATCACCGAAAACAAACTATTAGGCTGCAATATTTAATCGAAGATACATATTCACCAGCTAGTTAAGAAATCGAGTATAAGAACACCATCAAATCTGTTAATGTTGAACTAGCATAAGCACATGTTAATCTAACTCTCACTCTCTAGATATAAATCAACACAATAACTTTTTATCATTCATTAACGGCACAAGGTTTATTACATAAAGAAAGAAAATTTTGTTGAAACAAATGAAGAGTAAGGTACTAGATAAAAGTTAAAATGTAAAGAGTACAACAAAAGACACATGTATTAAATTAAAATTGTAATAAAGACATGGGATGGTGTTTAGTGTACGAAGTCTCTAACTTCCATTGTGGAGCTTCGATTCGAATCTAATGGGTTTCTCGATATACAACAACTAGCTTGGTTGCAAATACCTATATGCTTCCATAGGAAAGTCTATACGTCGAGACATTGCTAAGTACAACAAAAGCATAAAAAAGTTAAGGCCCTAAGACAAATCTAAGCATATTTATACATTTTCTTAAAAATCCATGACTTAATTCGACGCCTCTAAGAACTTATATCCGTAGTCATCTCATTGGAAAAGAGCAAGTTTAGCATAACACGTCTAATCTGTTTTACCGTATTTTAGTTTAGACATGTATTTGCTTCTCATCCAGTCTATTGTGACGACAAGGGTTTCCAAGCTTCTTACTATATTTGCGATTTGTCTATCTTCACTTCCTTGAACTATTTTAATCTTTCATCTCTTATTTTATTTGAGATATAAGCAACCCCAATTTCTCCTCAAAAACTTCATCTCTTATCCAATCATTCTTATGTGCCCACACATTCACCTCAACATCTTCATCCGAGATACATCTCTATACACCAAGGCATCACAATTTGTAACAATTTTCTATACATAAGTGTGTAATGATGTCTTCAATTACATAAAATGCCAATATTCCATGAATGAAAAATTAGATTTTAATAATTCAAATTATTAATTATTGGCCAATATTAATCCTTACTAACAATGTGACTATTGGTCATTAACTCCATTGATTTTCTAATGATGCTACATGTGATGTGGCAATTACTTTGACTATTTAATCTAATTCAACACATCCACCGTCACCTTTCTTTTCTTCTCCGATAATCATTGCTGCTCCGACCACCATCGTCGCTCCGACCACCACCACCTTTCTTCCCCTACATGATCTCTCTCTATCATTTCTCTCTCTCCCTCATACACACACACAACCCCTAATTAAAGTCCATTACAACCGGCCATCTTTTCACAATAAACTAAAAATTATCAGGTACTTGTTCCCCTCAAGCGAGCTGTCTCATCCTACTCACCTGCGTGCATACTAAAAGTCAGCTACGCTTAGTGAGTTCTAGTTAATCACATAACATACATTAAACATATACTTTCATACTTCATTCATAGTATATACATATACTTACCTTCATACTTTATTCAAATATCTACTTTACATTATTCTATTCTGCCTTGGATATTATTAGGGTCCGGTCCCTTTTTCTGCCTTGGATATTATTAGGGTCCGGTCCCTTTTTCTGCCTTGGATATTATTAGGGTCCAGTCCCTTTTCTTCCTTGGATATTATTAGGGCCAAGTCCCATTTCTGCCTCGAGATTATTAAAGGGCTCGGTCCCTTTTCTGCCTTGGATATTATTAGGGTCCAGTCCCTTTTCTGCCTCGAGATTATTAACGGGCTCGGTCCCTTTTCTGCCTTGGATATTATTAGGGTCCAGTCCCTTTTCTACCTTTCTATCTCTTACATTCATTCATAACATACATACGTATCATTCATAGTTCATACATAACATTCATATTCATAATCATAACTTGGCAGTACGTGCAATATCCGAAGATCGTTCACATACCGACAAGCAATCATTCATACATTTCATAGCATTCATATTCATAACTATAACTTGACAGTACGTGAAATATCCAAAGATCGTTCACGTACCGACAAGCAATCATTCATACATTATACATAACATTCATATTCATAACTATAACTTGACAGTACGTGCAATATCCGAAGATCGTTCACGTACCAACAAGCAATCATTCATACCGTTTACATATATCACGTAGGGCATACACTTATCACTTAGGATCAGTGTATTAACAAATCATATCAAGTATGCACAAAGCCCCGAAAACATAACAAGGAATGGGGCTAGAAACTCACCTGGATCCTGTTTCTTTCTCCGTTAACTGTTAATCCCTTCTTTAATCGAGCTCTACTAACTGTATAATAGTTACACGTATCAATCCTCTTCCTATTTGTATGTCAACCAAGAATGGCTAAGTCAGGTCTAATCTAAGGGCCTGGTATTAGATAATTTTTACTTAAGTTATTTTTAGACCCGATCATATTTGAATTCATGGTTTTCGTTTACATTAATATCTTTCTTTCTTTTGTAATCTCCCTTTTCATTCCCTTGTATTCGAATCATTAAGGTAATCCAAGGAAATCGAGCCTTAATGTAGCCGAGTCTTGTATTTGTAAGCGAACTTCAAGTGTAAGCGAACATAATGCAAGTGCACATACTATAAGCGAACTTACATGTAGGTGAACTTAACTGTAAGCGAACTTACATGTAGGTGAACTTAGCTGTAAGCGAACTTACATGTAGGCGAACTTAACTGTAAGCGAACTTACATGTAGGCGAACTTAACATTAGCTAACTTATATACATCGCGAACTTATTGGGCGGAGTTAATCAGCAGCGAACATAGCTACAAACGAACTTGGCTGCACGCGAACTTAGATATCAGGCGAAGTTCACAGTAGGCGAACTTGTAGCAGCAGCTACGGGTTCGTTCTCATCCCCCATAATCATCTCCGTTTCAACGTGTAACCCTTTGATATGATGTTAACCAATCCCGTAACATTCCCAAGGTCATTTTCGGATAAGACTCGGCCCGAAAACACATAATGTTTGGACCTTTAAGCTTAAAACGTTCAATCCTAGATCTGAGGTTTATTTTAAACGATCCGTTCTTAACCATGAGTACGTTAAGTCCATTTTAATCTTCAAGTTTGCAACTTTACGATTTGCCTAGGCCCGATCTATCATCCTACCAATTTTCATGTAAATCCGTTCATGAAAAGTAAACATTTTTAACAAAAACGTACCTTTGAAGTTTTTGTTTAAAATCACTCGAGAGGCTCAAAACCATATCAAACGAACTCCGATTTGAGTGATTCAACCGGCCACAGAACCGTCTTGGCCAGATCTACAAACCCATTAGCTCGCCTTTGCTGGAAACTGCCGCTACAATTGCCGGAAGTCTGAATAGTGGCCGGAAATCTTCATCTTTGAGATGCTGTGGTTTTACTGATAAAAGCCGGACTTCCCGACCTCTGATCGAAGATATTTTCGATGGAAAACTTCATTTATATGTCAGGAATACTTGGTTAAACTTTGAGACCGATCCGACGGCTAGATCTCCGGGAATATTTGTGTCTTTGTGGGTGTTTTTCTCAAAAACGGGAATTGGGTTAAGTGTGTGTTTTGATTGTGTAGGCTATGGTGTGGAGATGTATGAAGATGGAAAGGATTAGGCTTTTAAGGGGTATTTATACTCCCTTAAGCCCATGGACCTTAGGCCCATCTTTCCTTTTTGGTCCATAATTAATTACATTTAATTAGCCTACTTATCCTTCCATCTTTATCATTTTACTATTTTTCTATTAACTCAAGTAAACTTTTCCATCTTAAATAAATAATATATTAATTATTTATTTTTAGAAATTTCGAGATGTTACATTAATGTTTACGGAATTTGTCGTCACCGATTTTATTATAAAGTTACAACGACATTATATATATATATATATATATATATATATATATATTATCTATATAATTATTTTACGAGTTTTAACGAGCGGTTTGGGTTTATTATAAAACTAATTTTATTTATTTTGTATGATTTTGTAAATATATATTTGGTTTATTATAATTAATAAAACAGTTTAAAAAAATATATAGAAGGATCTGCTGTGACTCGGGTTCGAACCCGGGTCTCCATAACCATACAAAGAATACCCAACCACTGGACCAAACTAATTTGCCGGCTGTGTGTGATTTCGTTAGGAGTTTCATTTTATAAATTTAAAGCTTAGTTGTGAGTTACTTAGAAAGAGCATTCATTAGGCACACATCAGTTACTCTTGCTCTTTTGTTATCCGGGATATATGATCCCCCAAAAATAAACAGCCTATTTGCCTTTTATCTTGATGTAAACATTAAATTTAATTATGAAACTATTGAGCAAAAAAAATAAAAATACCATTTACTTTTTTATGTGAGTAAAACTTCACTTGTGAAGCTAGCTTAGTTGGTACAGCCGTTTCTTTCAAAAGGTCTTAGGTTTAAATTCAGACAAATTGATTGGATTTATCGGTATAAAGTAAGGTGACAATTGATATTAAACAAAAGGTAAAATTTCAAAAACTATTGTGAGACGCTTGGCTTAAAAAATGGGGTGTAGAGTTTACTACATTATAGTAATCCATGTAAAAATATAACATGAATAAGAGAATCAAAGCAACAACCGTATATAGGTACTAAGAACCACAAATAAAAGAGTATAAAGACAAGGAAATGTAGCACTATCGATCGGAAAACAAAGTGCAACAACTAGAAAATTGATTTGAATATAAAAAAATGGATAACGGATGGTTTCAAACACTGATTCATCACCGAAAACAAACTATTAGGCTGCAATATTTAATCGAAGATACATATTCACCAGCTAGTTAAGAAATCGAGTATAAGAACACCATCAAATCTGTTAATGTTGAACTAGCATAAGCACATGTTAATCTAACTCTCACTCTCTAGATATAAATCAACACAATAACTTTTTATCATTCATTAACGGCACAAGTTTTATTACATAAAGAAAGAAAATTTTGTTGAAACAAATGAAGAGTAAGGTACTAGATAAAAGTTAAAATGTAAAGAGTACAACAAAAGACACATGTATTAAATTAAAATTGTAATAAAGACATGGGATGGTGTTTATTGTACGAAGTCTCTAACTTCCATCGTGGAGCTCGATCCGAATCCTAATGGGTTTCTCGATATATAACAACTTGCTTGGTTTCAAATACCTATATGCTTCCATAGGAAAGTCTATACGTCGAGACATTGCTAACTCCAACAAAAGCATAAAAAAGTTAGGCCCTAAGACAAATCTAAGCATATTTATACATTCTCTTAAAAATCCATGACTTAATTCGACGGCTCTAAGAACTTATATCCGCAGTCATCTCATTGGAAAAGAGCAAGTTTAGCATAACACGTCTAATCCGTTTTACCGTATTTTAGTTTAGACATGTATTTGCTCCTCATCCAGGCTATTGTGACGACAAGGGTTTCCAAGCTTCTTACTATAGTTGCTATTTGTCTGTCTTCACATCCTTAAACTATTTTAATCATTCATCTCTTATTTTATTTGAGATATAAGCAACCCCAATTTATCCTCAAAAACTTCATCTCTTATCCACTCAGTCTTATGTGCCCACACATCCACCTCAACATCTTCATCCGAGATACATCTCTATATGCCAAGGCATCACTATTTGTAACAATTTTCTATACATAAGTGTGTAATGATGTCTTCAATTACATAAAATGCCAATATTCCATGAATGAAAAATTAGATTTTAATAATTCAAATTATTAATTATTGGCCAATATTAATCCTTTTTAACAATGTGACTATTGGTCATTAACTCCGTTGATAATCTAATGATGCTACATGTGATGTGGCAATTACTTTTGACTATTTAGTCTAATTCAACACATTCACCCTCACCTTTCTTTTCTTCTCTGATAACCATTGCTGCTCCGACCACCATCGTCGTTCTGACCACCACCACATTTCTTCCCCTACATGCTCTCTCTCTATCATTTCTCTCACTCTCTCATACATACACACAGCCCCTAATTAAAGTCCATTACAACCGGCCATCCTTTCACAATAAACTAAAAATTATCAGGTACTTGATAAACCTCCCACTATTAGTTGAACCGACAAAGCAAGCCAGGAACAAGTCTTAGAATGTGTTTGATTTGAAATCTAAATTACCGATGACTTTGCTCAAATGGTTGATTTGCTTAGACATGACTCGGGTTCACTCAGATGGCTGATTTGTGTGTGTATTTAAGTGGGGGCTATAGATTTTTCCACATCAAAAAATCGGGCAAAGGGTTTCCAACCAAATCTGAGGCGGGTGTAGTGATTGGTGGTTTCCGGGCCGAAGTAGATATGGTGGTAGTTGTTTTCTATGATGATATTGCGGCGATGATAATGGTTTCCAGACCGAATATATATATATATATATATATATATATATATATATATATATATAGAGCGACTGTTGGTTGGATCTAGAGAGAGAGAAAGAGACATAGATATGAACTTGGTGGTTTCGCACGGTGACAGTGGTGGTTACCGGCGGTGGTGATTGTGGTTTTTTTAGGGGTTGGGGAGGAGGCTGCCATGGTGAAAAAGAAGAAATTGGGTGGTGATGGGGTTAGGGTATGTTGGAGTTGTATGTTGAAGAAGATGAAGTAGGCGGTACTGAATTAATAATAAAATTTTATTATTAAACGTCAAGTAATTGTCAAATCACACGCTACGTCATTTATAAAATAAAAGGAGTTAACGGTCCGATATTGTGAGAGTATTATTGGTAACAAAACTGAAAGTTGAGACTGTTTATAGTCATATTGTTAGGGGGTGGTGTTTGAGATTGCGTATTTTAACACCTAGTAAATACATATTTCCCCAAATATGAAATACTAATTACATATTTCTCCTTTTCATACGAAATTACGTATTTACCCCTATTTAAATGTTTAAAGTCATGTCAATAATTACATTATAACATAATCTTCTCTAAGTTTCCAACCATTTTGCTTGTAATCTAGGTGTTGAAAACTTGATGTTCAAAATATCACATATCCTAATCTCCCTCGAACCGTCATCCCGTCAAATATTTATTAGGTTACTGTTCTTCATTCGAATCCCTCCATCTTAAAACTCTCCTCCCCAAATAGTCACACGGTTTCCAGCAAGGTCGATTCTCTGGCGAGTTTCTGGCACTTCGTCATCGTTGGAAATGACCACTACCACACCATCCTTCTTTCTCCCTTTGAATTCCACTATCTCCCTCCACTTAACCTAACCAGCGACGATGGTTCCCCTACCCCGCAACTCTGAAAACACGAGTGGTCTCTGGATATGAGACCAAGCAAATTGGTAAAACGAGATGGTTGTAGGCTTTGTGTGGTGGTGGTGGTTTGGCAGAAGCTGTAGCTCTCGACCGAGAAGATGACAAATGTGAAGGTGTCTTGGTGATATGTATGAAGAAGAAGAAAGGTTCGTTCAAGAAAAGAAAAATGAAAACATAACAATGGTGTTGGCTGATGTCCTACAACACCAACTACATTTAACATGTGGTTTTTATATTTTTATTGTATTTCTTTAAATAAAGGGCAAATCAGTTATTCATAAGTAAAATTTAGTAAAATGGGTATATGTGTAATATGTATGTTTTAGAAAGGGGAATTTTTTTAGAACATCAACAATTATATTTGAAATAAAGGATCTCCAGCAGGAAACTAGAGAGAGCCCAATAAAACAAACCAGAATTCAAGAAAATGTAGCTCAAAACATCAGTAACTCAAAACAATAGATAAAGGAGACTTGATCCGATCTAACCAAGCAAACTCCTTGAGCGAAGATCGATGTTTAATCCAACCAAAGAGATCAGACTTAATATTTTCCACTGCTAAGTCCATTGACAAACATCTCTGTTTAAATTCATGACGTTTAGGTTGCCCGCACCCAAACCCCCATAAAGCTTTGGCTTTACAACTTCAGCATAGGCAACCCACTTATCTTCTTATTTACCCATGTTCCTCCCCATAGAAAATTCCTTCTGATCTTTTTCAGGTTATCAATCACCTTCATAGGATCCCGGAATAAAGAAAGTGAGTATAATGGTAGACTTCTAAGAATAGCTTTATCTAATGTGAGTCTGCCCCCAAATGAGAGAGTGCTAGTCTTCCAACCATTTAACCTTTTCAATGATTGGATCCCAGTGCCTAGATAAACCCATGTTAGCACCGACCGGCAAACCAAAAAACGTGACCGGTAACGAATTCAACCACCAATGAATGATTTCGCCTATAGACCCTACCTCATGGTCCGTAAGTCCAACCCCAAATACTTTGCTTTTTCCAAAATTAACCTAACGTACCGAAGATAAATGGAAACATCTTAATGACCGAGCTAGATTAATCGTGTCTCTTGCACACCAATCTCCTAAGAAAATCACATCATCCTCATACATCACATGAGAAATTATCAGGCCATTGTTAGGCAAATGAATCCCTTTATATAAATTCGCAATTGATTTGTATAAAATTATACATCTTTTTTGCATCAAATAATATCTAAAAACTGCAACTTCTATCAAATAATGTAGTTCAAATAACTACTTATTATGTTAAAATGTATTTTCAGGTAAACCCAAGCCTCAAACAAAGAAACAAACGAAAAGCCAAAGAAAAATCAAAGAAAACCCAAGAAAACACTGAAACACTCCCCCATGCTCCATGGAACACGCCCCACGCTTTCCTGTGCCAGAAAAGACAAAAATCTGTAAGAAAAGACAAAATACTGGATAGCTGGACACGGGGCCGTGCCCCAGTAGGCACGGGGTCGTGGTCACCTTTCAGAAAAGACAAAATAAATATAAACAAATAACCAGAAATAGGGGCCGTGCCTCATGAAGCACGCCCCCGTGGTGAGTCATCATGTACGATCTGACAGAGCATTTAATGCGAATGGCCACCTGGACACGGGGGCGTGCCTCATGGAGCACGAGGCCGTGCCTGATCACCCAGACAACCTATAAATAGAGGAACATGTTGCACTCATTTGGTGTGCTTGAAGAAAACTTCTATACAGGTTTCTGTTATAAAAACACCCACTTTACACTCATATTGAAGATCTTGTGGAGAGTTTGAAGGCTTGGAGGCTATCATCATCATCATAATCATCCATAATCATCATCATCCATCATCATTGAAGAAGGAAGATTCATCCACATTTGGTTAGATTGTTTTAGTTTGATCATGTGTTTGTTATCTTCATCTCTTTTAATGTTCATAACTATACTCATTATGAGCTAAACTCCATTTTCCATCTAATTTCTATGAAAAAGCTTTGTTTACTTGATGATTATGTTGAACATGTGATTTAGTTAGTTTGGTAAAGTACATGGTTATTTTGCAATTATCCTTTGATGAAAAATGTTTTATCACTTTAACTCAATACATCAAGGTTTATGATTAACAATCATTCATGATTCACTCATGTTCTTGGAGACTAGAAATGGTAAATGAATACTTTGATAACTTATTCAAGACAAAACATGGATCCTTATATTGTACTTAGAAATGATGAGATATAAGTTATGATCTATTTCTCTAGTTCTGATAATTCTGAAATAACATTGTTAACATGATTGCTTAGGTTATCATGCTATTTAAAGAAATTATATGTTAATGAAATGTGAAATTATAACCTAATTAAATCAACCAAGGGGAGGTTGTGTGACTAAACTATAACCACCCGAAGTTGTTAGGATTGGTATTTGAGAAATCGAAGTCAATCCTAATCGTTCTACTTTGTTAAACTGCTTGCCTATTTAAATTGACATTCTCGTGGTAGTATGAAATTATGCAAGGATGGACTTGAAAATATGCATGCTACTTTCTTTTATGTCACAGAATATGTTCACTTAGAAATGAGAGACTACAGAATATGTTCACTTAGAAATGAGAGACTATTCTATCATATATTCTTAGGGCAAGTTTATCACATGTTTACTTATTAATCATTAAGGAAGAGTGAAGTGGATTCTTGATCTTAGATGGTAACCTTTATATAATTGATTTACTCATTTAGAATTTTTCTTCTTGTCACCTTCATATTATATATATAAGTATTTCTAGTTTATAAAAGTTTAAAAATCAACCCCAAAATGATTAAAACTCTCCGATTGAACTAAAATGAAGATTCATTATTAGAAACATTTGTGTTCACGGATCGATACTTGGTTCTTACCAATACTATTCTACATATACGATAGGTAAACATGCCTATTTTGGGTGTTTTTAGTCTTAGTAGAAATCACTTTCATAAACTTAAAACACGATCTTGTGCGAAAGTTAAATCTCCCATACCATATCATTTATAACCGCACACACAGACAACATCAACATCTACCGCCGATTTCATCGCCGCATTTAAACCATCCATAGCTATGATAAAAAGAAAATGGGCTAGAGGATCTCCTTGTTTTACCATTCTCTTAAAAACAAATTCTGAAGTCGGCGAACCCTTAACTAACACCGATGCCTTTCCCGAAGATAGACTCGATTTGATCCAAGACCTCCATTTGTACCTGATGTAGATGTCGTGCTCTAATAAATAACAAGTATTTATGAAGCTTAAATACCAATAACAAGTATGGGTAGGTAAGGTCTTCTACACAGGGAATCAGTGGAAAGTGCAAGTAAAGTACATAATTATTAATTAATTAACTAGGTGGATAAACGATGTCAAGCGGTTTATAAAAGATGATTTAAGTAAAACACGATTACTTTAAGTGAACTGTAAACAGTAATGAGAAAATGATTCATTTCAGGTTCAGGTAATGTGATGACCAACTAATCACAGAATCATAAGATTAATTGCGCAGTAGTTACTAAACCTAACAGTTGGGTTGTAAGGACAAAAGATATCCTAATAGAATTATTGACACAACTGAACCCTGATTTACCTAATTACCAGTTTAATGTACGAAAATCAATTATAAGCAATGACTAATGATTATTGGTTCAATGACATAAGTGCAAACCCTACATGTGATGAACACAACCAGAAAAGTGATGCAAAGTTTGATAATCTAAATCATAAACTGGTTAAAAAATTAATTCTAATGTAAAACAAGATTAAAGACATTCAATCAAGTTCATAATCATTCAAATCATAGAATCTAATCAAATTTAGTTTACACAAAACCCTAGCCTAAAGTTAATACAGTGGTTTAGCCTTGCCACATGGAGATAGCAGCTTTAAATCTTGATTCGGTTGAAGGAAACATGATTAGATAGGTGATTCGGATGATTAGGGAGGTCTAAAATCAGCCTTAGAAACCCCAAAAACGGCTAGGAAAAGGTCTCCCCCAAAACTCTAAAACATTTGGCTTTTATAGTGAAATTTTCGGAATTTTTCGCATCAGGCCATCACTTGGCGTATGATACGCCAAGACTGCCATACGATACGCTAACTCTGAAAAATCCATACTCCAAACTTTCTGCCATATGCTGATTTTGGCGTATTGTAAGCCAACTCTGATTTGACCAAATTTCATCTATCTCCCTTGTATTGTACTCACGTTCCTTCGGCTCAAACTAAAAGCTTCCAAAACACATATTTAAACTTCTGATTAGTTCCTTTAAGCTCTAAGCACCTACAATTATAAAACCAATCAAAGTAACCGTGTTTGATACATATAAATAAGTAAAACACATGATATTAAACACTATAAACACATTCTTTTACCCACACATCACATCCCCACACTTATCTTTTGTTTGCCCTCTAGAAAACTCTCATGCAACACATACACCTCGATCGATGATTCATCAATTACCACGATTAATACTAGTGATGTATAAGGTCATACCCAATTCCCAAGAACTGACACTGTCAAGGTTGATAACCCACCAAATAATTTGAGGTTACAATTTAAAACTATGGAACCGACCAAATGAGTGTACTTTGTTTCCGGTTAAGGCACACATGATCACGCTTCTCATAATATAACATCTCTCCTCTCGGTTTAATATCTAGACCAACAAATAATGTGCTAGTATCTCTCTGCCCTCTATACCAAGTATGAACACAAAGTAATAAGTTTGGAAGCAAGTCATATCTCCACTCATTACCCACTAGTTGCATAAAGAATAGAACTAAGGGTTTTGCTGTGGCTTAGGTTAGGGTGCGGATGTAACACCCCGGCTAAAGCGGAAAACGCCCGGGTGTGACGTACAGATTGCCCAAACCACATGTGACACTATTAAGTGACAATAATATCATTAATTCATTCAAATCCCAAGTACACAAGTTGTTTAATAAAACAAATACTAGAGAAAGCAATAAAACCCATGTCTTATTTATTTATTTATTATTGACATAACCTATCTTCTAGTGAATTCGTCCATTTCACCCTATAATGAAAGTACCTGTAGCATATATATAAAATAATGTCAACTAAATTAATAATTGGTGAGTTCACACAGTTTAAATACTACATAAAAACCATACAATTCTATGAAAACTTGTGAAAAACACATAAGGGTTATTTACATTAGAATCAATGGTCCATGAGTGTAAATAATAAATGAAGGTATTTTCCATTTGGTATTGTGCACCAACATACTCAGATCGGAGTCCCTTTTCCACTAGAAACAATGGTCCTTAGTTCAAAGGGGGGGCGTATGATCATACTTATCGAAGAAATCCATGCACGTAATATTTGAGCAAGTAGCAATTAAGCAAACAAGTCCATGATGCGAATTGTAGTTTGTAAATAATAAATAATCGAAATTGAATCTTTAATAGGATATATATGCTACCCCCAAAATAGTTAAAAAAGTAGTAAAAAGGGGGTGTGAGAAACTCACCTTTGAATTGGGATGACAAACTTGATGATGAAAAGAAAAGCGCGTTATATGAAACCTAACGATCGAATCTCACGAGCAAAAAAACAATAAGAACAAGAGAATTACTAACTAATTTGATGGAATAAAATTTCGTTTTTATAGTTCATACGTTTTTACTTATAAGTATTTTGTTACACATTTCTAAGTGTATTAATATTTAAGTTAACGGGTTTTATGACTTATTATTATAATATTACTTACAAAATTGATATTAACTGTAAGGCCCCGTTACCGGTGCCCTACTTTAGACGTTGGATTTACTCATCAACATAGTTCTAATCATCAGAGTTAATATAAACATACGCGGAATATAAAAACATTCATAAAACATTACATTAATCCCTCACTTGTCTTAAAACAAACATCTTGTCTTTCAAAATATCATATTATTAAACATAAATGTCTCGAGTCTTCCGATGCAAGCCTCTGATACAATGCCACGTGTTCCCCTCAAGCGAGCTGTCTCATACTACTCACCCGCGTGCATACTAAAAGTCAGCTACGCTTAGTGAGTTCAAGTTAATCACATAACATACATTACATATATATTTTCATACTTCATTCATAGTATATACATATACTTACCTTCATACTTTATTCAAATATCTACTTTACATTATTCTATTCTGCCTTGGATATTATTAGGGTCCGGTCCCATTTTCTGCCTTGGATATTATTAGGTTCCAGTCCCTTTTCTGCCTTGGATATTATTAGGGTCCAGTCCCTTTTCTGCCTCGAGATTATTAAAGGGCTCGGTCCCTTTTCTGCCTTGGATATTATTAGGGTCCAGTCCCTTTTCTGCCTCGAGATTATTAAAGGGCTCGGTCCCTTTTCTGCCTTGGATATTATTAGGTTCCAGTCCCTTTTCTACCTTTTTATCTCTTACATTCATTCATAACATACATACGTATCATTCATAGTTCATACATAGCATTCATATTCATAATCATAACTTGGCAGCACGTGCAATATTTGAAAATCGTTCACATACCGACAAGCAATCATTCATACATTATTCATAGCATTCATATTCATAACTATAACTTGACAGTACGTGAAATATCCAAAGATCGTTCACGTACCGGAAAGCAATCATTCATACATTATACATAACATTCATATTCATAACTATAACTTGACAGTACGTGCAATATCCGAAGATCGTTCACGTACCGACAAGCAATCATTCATACCGTTCACATATATCACATAGGGCATACACTTATCACTTAGGATCAGTGTATTAACAAATCATATTGAGTATGCACACAGCCCCAAAAACATAACAAGGAATGGGGCTAGAAACTCACCTGGATCTTGTTTCTTTCTCCGTTAACTGTTAATCCCTTCTTTAATCAAGCTCTGCTAACTATATAATAGTTACACGTATCAATACTCTTCCTATTATTATGTCAACCAAGAATGGCTAAGTCAGGTCTAATCTAAGGGCCTGGTATTAGATTATTTTTACTTAAGTTATTTTTAGACCCGATCATATTTGAATTCATGGTTTTCGTTTACTTTAATATCTTTCTTTCTTTTGTAATCTCCCTTTTTATTCCCTTGTATTCGAATCATTAAGGTAATCCAAGGAAATCGAGCCTTAATGTAGCCGAGTCTTGTATTTGTAAGCGAACTTCAAGTGTAAGCGAACATAATGCAAGCGAACATATTGTAAGCGAACTTACATGTAGGTGAACTTAACTGTAAGCGAACTTACATGTAGGCGAACTTAGCTGTAAGCGAACTTACATGTAGGCGAACTTAACTGTAAGCGAACTTACATGTAGATGAACTTAACATTAGCGAACTTATATACATCACGAACTTATTGGGCGGATTTAATCAGCAGCGAACATAGCTACAGAAGAACTTGGCTGCACGCGAACTTAGACAGGCGAAGTTCACAGTAGGCGAACTTGTAGCAGCAGCTACGGGTTCGTTCTCATCCCCCATAATCATCTCCGTTTCAACGTGTAACCCTTTGATATGATGTTAACCAATCCCATAACATTCCCAAGGTCATTTTCGGATAAGACTCGGCCCGAAAACACATAATGTTTGGACCTTTAAGCTTAAAACGTTCAATCCTAGATCTCAGGTTTATTTTAAACGATCCGTTCTTAACCATGAGTACGTTAAGTCCATTTTAATCTTCAAGTTTGCAACTTTACGATTTGCCTAGGCCCGATCTATCATCCTACCAATTTTCATGTAAATCCGTTCATGAAAAGTAAACATTTTTAACAAAAACGTACCTTTGAAGTTTTTGTTTAAAATCACTCGAGAGGCTCAAAACCATATCAAACGAACTCCGATTTGAGTGATTCAACCGGCCACAGAACCGTCTTGGCCAGATCTACAAACCCATCAGCTCGCCTTCGCCGAAAACTGCCGCTACAGTAGCCGGAAGTCTGAACAGTGGCCGGAAATCTTCATCTTTGAGCTGCTGTGGTTTTACTGATAAAAGCCGCACTTCCCGACCTCTGATCGAAGATCCTTTCCGTGGAAAACTTCATTTATATGTCAGTAATACTTGGTTAAAATTTGAGACCGATCCGACGGCTAGATCTCCGGGAATCTTTGTGTCTTTGTGGGTGTTTTTCTCAAAAACGGGAATTGGGTTAAGTGTGTGTTATGATGGTGTAGGCTATGGTGTGGAGATGTATAAAAATGGAAAGGATTAGGGTTTTAAGGGGTATTTATACCCCCTTAAGCCCATTGATCTTAGGCCCATCTTTCCTTTTTGGTCCATAATTAATTACATCTAATTAGCCTATTTATCCTTCCATCTTTATCATTTTACTATTTTTCTATTAACTCAAGTAAACTTTTCCATCTTAAATAAATATATTAATTATTTATTTTAGAAATTTCGAGATGTTACAAGTCTACCCTCCTTATAAGAGGTTTCTTCCTCGAAACCTGCTTATT
This sequence comes from Bidens hawaiensis, assembly GCF_021521415.1. Taxonomy (NCBI): domain Eukaryota; kingdom Viridiplantae; phylum Streptophyta; class Magnoliopsida; order Asterales; family Asteraceae; genus Bidens; species Bidens hawaiensis. The sequence goes on from NW_027505382.1 coordinate 145,471, forward strand.
CCTTGCAAAAGGAATACTTCCTGTATTCACATTCTTTCTTGAACCGGCTTAGCTTCCTAACTTACCGGTTTATCCTTTGTCCCACATTCATCGAGTGATGTTAATTAGTTTTAGCTTTCTAGGTAGGTTGTTCATGAATTCCTTGATGATACGTTTCCTTATTCAGACTTTGCTAGTGCATATCACTTTCACAAGTATGGTCTCCTTCCTTGCCCTTTAAATTAGCACTGAATGACCATTCCGTCCAATTACAACCTGTAGCAAATATACTGCTTTGCAATACGTTCAAAACATATTAATCCCAAAAAGGAAACCTTTCCAGTTTCTCCTTAAGGGTTATTTCTTAAAATCCCTTTGTCTATTCCTTGAGAGAGAGCACTTCTTGCAATTTTTGAGCGCATCCATTGTGTAACTTGTCGGAGAACTCCTTAAGTCATCACTTATAACTTCTTTCATTCTCAGCTCTGCATCAACATGTAAGGTTCATGAGTTATAGCTGTCCAAGGTAGCTTGATCATGAAGTCCATGATGATACATCTCCCTCTTTCTTGACTAATCAAGCCTCACGTTGTCCTATGAATCCATTGTTGTTTGCCGTTGCATATCAGGCTGGTTGATCTATCGTAACCAATTACCTTAACCGACTTCCTTTTCGGTATGTCTTGACCTTCTTTTATAATACCATTTTATCCTCTCCATTCCAGAGGACTTCCCTTCCATGATCACATGATTATCAATTACTCACTAATCGTTTGTGTCAAGACTTAATTAATCTAAACCATATCTACGCTTTCCATGCATGTCTTTCCACCTTTTGTCCTTGGTTTCTAGCATTCTCTTGCAGTGTGACTTTCGGCTTCACATTCGTAACACTTGTGGTTGTTCTTATCCGTGTTGGCAAAGTATCATGTCTATCCACAACTGTCACATACCATGGACTCATCTTCATTTGACTTCTACTAAAGCGTTTCACTTCTATTAGTATATGCCTTTATTATAACCGGCATCTAGACTTATGACCTTCATCTAGGATTTGGCCTCGAAGATATCCATGACGTGGAATCCTCGGGCGACCAAGTCTGATCTTTACATCATAAGTATTATCTTTCAACTCTCGGTGTAACTAGAGAATTCATTTATTTTTCGTCTTTCTCTCATCCTTTATAACTTTTAACTGTACCTCGTGGATCTCGCTAATGCAATCCAGAGTACTAACTAATTTATACTACTTAAATGTCGTGATATCTTCTCCACATTCTGGCCGTCAGCAACCATATTAGCCTCACCAGGATAATACTTGATTCCACAATCATAATCCTTTATCAGCCTCACTCGTCTTCTTGCCTCGTATTCTGTTCCTTCTGTTTCTTATGATATGTGTCAATGGTACACCTTGAAAACTTAGCATACAATTACTCTTTCTTTAGCGTTTCCAACACTTCTCTCAAGTGTTCAGCATGGTCGGACTTATCCCTTGAATAATCAAAACTATCGTCTGTGAAGGCAACGACATATTTATCCTAATACCGGATGACATGCCCTATTCATCATAACCATAAATGTTGTTTCAGCATTCGTCTATCCAAACGATATCACAAGAAACTCGTAGTATTCATATCGCATCTGAAATGTTATCTTAGGGATGTCTACCTCTTTCACTTTCAACTGATGATAGCCTGTTCTGAGGTCTATTTGCGAGGACCAACTCGCACCTTGCATTTGATCAAACAAATTATCCATTTGTGGCAATATCTATTCTTCACAGTAAGCTTGTTCAACTCGTAGAAATCTATACACATTCTCATACTTCCATAATTTTTCCTTCATGAAAATCGCCGGTACACCACGTAGGGAAATACTCGGAATAGAACACCTTCGTCGAGGAGCTCTTGTAGTCAGGACATTAACTCTTTCATATTGGACGGCACCATGCGGTAAGGTACTTTCGCGACGGGCTGTGCTCCTGGTATTAACTCTATCTGGAATCCTACCTTTCATTCCAGTGGTAACCCCGGAATGTCCTACGTGAACACTTCTGGTTAGTCACCCACTATAGGAACATCTTTCATTTCTTTCGTGTCGGCCGTAGCTTTGACAACATATGCCCAAGTAGGCACTGCACCCTCGCCTTAACAAACCTTCAGCTTCTATCATCGGAATGACGTTAGGCCTTGAACTTTCCTTATTACCATAAACCGTCACTGTAACGCCATCCAATGACATAAACCTTATCAACTTACTCTTACATGCTATACGATCTTTAACTCAAACGTCAAATCCATTCCCAAACAACATCAAACTCTCTTAAGGTCAATCATAAAGAGTAGAAAGGAACTCACGTCCCTCTAGTTCTACCTTACAATTCTTAACCATTCTCATACTTTAACGAAAGTATCGCTAGTGGTCTCTTCCGTAATATATCAGGTACACAACTACATTCTTCTTAACGTCTTCTACTCGTACTTTCATTCCTTTTCAATTAGGATGCCTCGACTTTCACCTGTCCTTCTTGATCATCTCTACTTTCTCGTCATTTGCTTCGTTACTCACGATCCCAGCAAGTTCCTTTATGGAGTTAACTATTACAGACATACTACCTGTCTTGACTCATTCTAGTTGGCTTATCTCTGTTTCTTTCATGCTACTTCCATTTGGAATTCACAATTCGGGCTACCTTTGATGCTTTGGCGAACATTTGTAGTGCGAAACATTTGAGCAACTCCCTTGGTGTATATGATTACAACCTCCAGGCGTGATCCTTCTTCTTTACTTCCTAAAGTCAAGGTCCTATTTCTTTCGTATATTACTTTGTCACACCTTCTTCAACAGGTGTCTGGTTGGCACGTGTCTTACCACAACTTCCAGTACGACCTCTTCGTGCTCGTCCATTTTGTAGCAGTCATCTATCTTATCTCTAAGGGAACACAAACGTTATCACTCTAGGAATTATTTAGCACATGATTCGTAAGGTAAGTAGTTAATGACAGTGGCCAAGTGTAATTAACTATTCGCATTACTCCTCAGGTTCTACATACTTCCCTTTATGATTTCACTTGTACTAACTTCTACTTTTAAACGGTTAATCAATCAAACAATCAATCAATTAATCCTATCTCTACATACACATATCCTTCCTTTAACAATTATGCTAACATCTTTACACATTATTTAACCATATACTTTACCTTAACTAAGCTTGCTTGAGTGACACATGGCTATCTTGAACTGGCATCTTCTTTCTTTTCTTACTTAAATCTCATTCTTTGTTCGAGTCTAAGCATGTAGGATGCTTAAATCTCTCGAACTTATGCTCTGATACCAACTTGTAAGGCCCCGTTACCGGTGCCCCTTGGATTTACTCATCAACATAGTTCTAATCATCAGAGTTAATATAAACATATGCGGAATATAAAAACATTCATAAAACATTACATTAATCCCTCACTTGTCTTAAAACAAACATCTTACCTTTCAAAATATCATATTATTAAACATAAACGTCTCGAGTCTTCCGATGCCAACCTCTGATACAATGCTACATGTTCCCCTCAAGCGAGCTGTCTCATCCTACTAACCTGCGTGCATACTAAAAGTCATCTACGCTTAGTGAGTTCTAGTTAATCACATAACATACATTACATATATACTTTCATACTTCATTCATAGCATATATACATATACTTACATTCATACTTTATTTAAATATCTACTTTACATTATTCTATTCTGCCTTGGATATTATTAGGGTCTGGTCCCTTTTTCTGCCTTGGATATTATTAGGGTCCAGTCCCTTTTCTGCCTTGGATATTATTAGGGTCCAGTCCCTTTTCTGCCTCGAGATTATTAAAGGGCTCGGTCCCTTTTCTGCCTTGGAAATTATTAGGGTCCAGTCCCTTTTCTGCCTCGAGATTATTAACGGGCTCGGTCCCTTTTCTGCCTTGGATATTATTAGGGTCCAGTCCCTTTTCTACCTTTCTATCTCTTACATTCATTCATAACATACATACGTATCATTCATAGTTCATACATAACATTCATATTCATAATCATAACTTGGCAGCACGTGCAATATCCGAAGATCGTTCACATACCGACAAGTAATCATTCATACATTATTCATAGCATTCATATTCATAACTATAACTTGACAGTACGTGAAATATCCAAAGATCGTTCACGTACCGACAAGCAATCATTCATACATTATACAAAACATTCATATTCATAACTATAACTTGACAGTACGTGCAATATCCGAAGATCGTTCACGTACCGACAAGCAATCATTCATACCGTTCACATATATCACATAGGGCATACACTTATCACTTAGGATCAGTGTATTAACAAATAATATCGAGTATGCACAAAGCCCCGAAAACATAACAAGGAATGGGGCTAGAAACTCACCTGGATCCTGTTTCTTTCTCCGTTAACTGTTAATCCCTTCTTTAATCAAGCTCTGCTAACTGTATAATAGTTACACATATCAATACTCTTCCTATTTGTATGTCAACCAAGAATGGCTAAGTCAGGTCTAATCTAAGGGCCTGGTATTAGATTATTTTTACTTAAGTTAATTTTAGACCCGATCATATTTGAATTCATGGTTTTCGTTTACTTTAATATCTTTCTTTCTTTTGTAATCTCCCTTTTCATTCCCTTGTATTCGAATCATTAAGGTAATCCAAAGAAATCGAGCCTTAATGTAGCCGAGTCTTGTATTTGTAAGCGAACTTCAAGTGTAAGCGAACATAATGCAAGTGAACATACTATAAGCGAACTTACATGTAGGTGAACTTAACTGTAAGCGAACTTACATGTAGGCGAACTTAGCTGTAAGCGAACTTACATGTAGGCGAACTTAACTGTAAGCGAACTTACATGTAGGCAAACTTAACATTAGCTAACTTATATACATCGCGAACTTATTGGGCGGAGTTAATCAGCAGCGAACATAGCTACAAACGAACTTGGCTGCACGCGAACTTAGATATCAGGCGAAGTTCACAGTAGGCGAACTTGTAGCAGCAGCTACGGGTTCGTTCTCATCCCCCATAATCATCTCTGTTTCAATGTGTAACCCTTTGATATGATGTTAACCAATCCCGTAACATTCCCAAGGTCATTTTCGGATAAGTCTCGGCCCGAAAACACATAAAGTTTGGACCTTTAAGCTTAAAACGTTCAATCCTAGATCAAAGGTTTATTTTAAACGAGCCGTTCTTAACCATGAGTACGTTAAGTCCATTTTAATCTTCAAATTTGCAACTTTACGATTTGTCTAGGCCCGATCTATCATCCTACCAATTTTCATGTAAATCCGTTCATGAAAAGTAAACATTTTTAACAAAAACGTACCTTTGAAGTTTTTGTTTGAAATTACTCGAGAGGCTCAAAACCATATCAAACGAACTCCGATTTGAGTGATTCAACCGGCCACGGAATCGTCTTGGCCAGATCTACAAACCCATTAGCTCGCCTTTTCCAGAAACTGCCGCTACAATGACCGGAAGTCTGAATAGTGGCCGGAAATCTTCATCTTTGAGCTGTTGTGGTTTTACTGATAAAAGCTGGACTTCCCGACCTCTGATCGAAGATTTGTTTTATGGAAAACTTCATTTATATGTCAGGAATACTTGGTTAAACTTTGAGACCGATCCGACGGCTATATCTCCGGGAATATTTGTGTCTTTGTGGGTGTTTTTCTCAAAAACGGGAATTGGGTTAAGTGTGTGTTTTGATGGTGTAGGCTATGGTGTGGAGATGTATGAAGATGGAAAGGATTAGGGTTTTAAGGGGTATTTATACTCCCATAAGCCCATGGACCTTAGGCCCATCTTTCCTTTTTGGTCCATAATTAATTACATCTAATTAGCCTACTTATCCTTCCATCTTTATCATTTTACTATTTTTCTATTAACTCAAGTAAACTTTTCCATCTTAAATAAATAATATATTAATTATTTATTTTTAGAAATTTCGAGATGTTACATTAATGTTTACGGAATTTGTCGTCACCGATTTTATTGTAAAGTTACAACGACATTATATATATATATATATATATATATATATATATATATATATATATTATCTATATAATTATTTTACGAGTTTTAACGAGCGGTATGGGTTTATTATAGAACTAATTTTATTTATTTTTTATGATTTTGTAAATATATATTTGGTTTATTATAATTAATAAAACAGTTTTAAAAAAATATATAGAAGGATCTGCTGTGACTCGGGTTCGAACCCGGGTCTCCATAACCATACAAAGAATACCCAACCACTGGACCAAACTAATTTGCCGGCTGTGTGTGGTTTCGTTAGGAGTTTCATTTTATAAATTTAAAGCTTAGTTGTGAGTTACTTAGAAAGAGCATTCATTTGGCATACATCAGTTACTCTTGCTCTTTTGTTATCCGGGATATATGATCCCCCAAAAATAAACAGCCTATTTGCCTTTTATCTTGATGTAAACATTAAATTTAATTATGAAACTAATGAGCAAAAAAAATAAAAATACCATTTACTTTTTTATGTGAGTAAAACTTCACTTGTGAAGCTAGCTTAGTTGGTACAGACGTTTCTTTCAAAAGGTCTTAGGTTTAAATTCAGACAAATTGATTGGATTTATCGGTATAAAGTAAGGTAACAATTGATATTAAACAAAAGGTAAAATTTCACAAACTATTGTGAGACGCTTGGGTTAAAAAATGAGGTGTAGAGTATACTACATTATAGTAATCCATGTAAAAATATAACATGAATAAGAGAATCAAAGCAACAACGTATATAGGTACTAAGAACCACAAATAAAAGAGTATAAAGACAAGGAAATGTAGCACTATCGATCGGAAAACAAAGTGCAACAACTAGAAAATTGATTTGAATATAAAAATGGATAACGGCTGGTTTCAAACACTGATTCATCACCGAAAACAAACTATTAGGCTGCAATATTTAATCGAAGATACATATTCACCAGCTAGTTAAGAAATCGAGTATAAGAACACCATCAAATCTGGTAATGTTGAACTAGCATAAGCACATGTTAATCTAACTCTCACTCTCTAGATATAAATCAACACAATAACTTTTTATCATTCATTAACGGCACAAGGTTTATTACATAAAGAAAGAAAATTTTGTTGAAACAAATGAAGAGTAAGGTACTAGATAAAAGTTAAAATGTAAAGAGTACAACAAAAGACACATGTATGAAATTAAAATTGTAATAAAGACATGGGATGGTGTTTATTGTACGAAGTCTCTAACTTCCATCGTGGAGCTCGATCCGAATCCTAATGGGTTTCTCGATATATAACAACTTGCTTGGTTTCAAATACCTATATGCTTCCATAGGAAAGTCTATACGTCGAGACATTGCTAACTCCAACAAAAGCATAAAAAAGTTAGGCCCTAAGACAAATCTAAGCATATTTATACATTCTCTTAAAAATCCATGACTTAATTCGACGGCTCTAAGAACTTATATCCGCAGTCATCTCATTGGAAAAGAGCAAGTTTAGCATAACACGTCTAATCCGTTTTACCGTATTTTAGTTTAGACATGTATTTGCTCCTCATCCAGGCTATTGTGACGACAAGGGTTTCCAAGCTTCTTACTATAGTTGCTATTTGTCTGTCTTCACATCCTTAAACTATTTTAATCATTCATCTCTTATTTTATTTGAGATATAAGCAACCCCAATTTATCCTCAAAAACTTCATCTCTTATCCACTCAGTCTTATGTGCCCACACATCCACCTCAACATCTTCATCCGAGATACATCTCTATACGCCAAGGCATCACTATTTGTAACAATTTTCTATACATAAGTGTGTAATGATGTCTTCAATTACATAAAATGCCAATATTCCATGAATGAAAAATTAGATTTTAATAATTCAAATTATTAATTATTGGCCAATATTAATCCTTTTAAACAATGTGACTATTGGTCATTAACTCCGTTGATAATCTAATGATGCTACATGTGATGTGGCAATTACTTTTGACTATTTAATCTAATTCAACACATTCACTCTCACCTTTCTTTTCTTCTCTGCTAACCATTGCTGCTCCGACCACCATCGTCGTTCTGACCACCACCACCTTTCTTCCCCTACATGCTCTCTCTCTATCATTTCTCTTACTCTCTCATACATACACACAGCCCCTAATTAAAGTCCATTACAACCGGCCATCCTTTCACAATAAACTAAAAATTATCAAGTACTTGATAAACCTCCCACTATTGGTTGAACCGACAAAGAAAGCTATGAACATGTCTTAGAATGTGTTTGATTTGAAAATCTAAATTACCGATGACTTTGCTCAAATGGTTGATTTGCTTAGACATGACTCGGGTTTACTCAGATGGCTGATTTGTGTGTGTATTTGAGTGGGGGCTGTATATTTTTCCACATCAAAAAATCGGGCAAAGGGTTTCCAACCAAATATGAGACGGGTGTAGTGATTGGTGGTTTCCGGGCCGGAGTAGATATGGTGGTAGTTGTTTTCTATGATGATATTGCGGCGATGATAATGGTTTCCAGACCGAATATACATACATATATATATATATATATATAGAGAGAGAGAGACGGTTGGTTGGATTTAGAAAGAGAGAAAGAGACATAGATATGAACTTCGTGGTTTCGCACGGTGACATTGGTGGTTACCGGCGGTGGTGATTGTGGTTTTTTTAGGGGTTGGGGAGGAGGCTGCCATGGTGTAAAAGAAGAAATTGGTTGGTGATGGGGTTAGGGTATGTTGGAGTTGTATGTTGAAGAAGATGAAGTAGGCGGTACTGAATTAATAATAAAATTTTATTATTAAACGTCAAGTAATTGTCAAATCACACACTACGTCATTTATACAATAAAAGGAGTTAACGGTCCGATAGTGTGAGATTATTATTGGTAACAAAACTGAAAGTTGAGATTGTTTATAGTCATATTTTTATGGGGTGGTGTTTGAGATTGCATATTTTAACACCTAGTAATTACATATTTCCCCAAATATGAAATACTAATTACATATTTCTCCTTTTCATACGAAATTACGTATTTACCCCTATTTAAATGTTTAAAGTCATATCAATAATTACATCATAACATCATCTTCTCCAAGTCTCCAACCATTTTGCTTGTAATCTGGGCGTTGTAAACTTGATGTTCAAAATATCACATATCCTAATCTCCCTCGAACCGTCATCCCGTCAAATATTTATTAGGTTACTGTTCTTTATTCGAATCCCTCCATCTTAAAAATCTCCTCCCCAAACAGTCACACGGTTTCCAGCAAGCTTGATTCTCTGGCGAGTTTCTGGCACTTCGTCATCGTCGGAAATGACCACTCACACACCTTCCCTCTTTCGCCCTTTGAATTCCATCGTTTCCCTCTACTTAACCTAACCAGCGACTCCGGTTCCCCTACCCCGCAACTCTGAAAACACAAGTGGTTTCCGGAGATGAGACCAAGCAAATTGGTAAAACGAGATGGTTGTGGGCTTTGTGTGGTGATGGTGGTTTTGCAGAAGCTGTAGCTCTCGACCGAGAAGATGACAAATGTGAAGATGTCTTGGTGATATGTATGAAGAAGAAGAAGAAGAAGAAGAAAGGTTCATTCAAGAAAAGAAAAATGAAAACATAACAATGGTGTTGGGCTGATGTCCTACAACACCAACTACATTTAACATGTGGGTTTTATATTTTTATTCTATTTCTTTAAATAAAGGGCAAATTAGTTATTCATAAGTAAATTTTAGTAAAATGAGTATATGTGTAATATGTATGTTTTAGAAAGGGGAATTTTTATAGAACATCAACAATTATATTAGAAATAAAAGGATCTCTAGTAGGAAACTGGAGAGAGCCCAATAAAACAAACCAAAATTCAAGAAAATGTAGCTCAAAACATCAGTAACTCAAAACAATAGATAAAGGAGACTTGATCCGATCTAACCAAGCAAACTCCTTGAGCGAAGACCGATGTTTAATCCAACCAAAGAGATCAGACTTAATATTTTCCACTACTAAGTCCGTTGACAAACATCTCTGTTTAAATTCTTGACGTTTAGGTCGTCCGCACCCAAACCCCCATAAAGCTTTGGCTTTACAACTTCAGTACAGGCAACCCACTTTATCTTCTTATTTACCCATGTTCCTTCACATAGAAAATTCCTTCTAATCTTTTTCAGGCTATCAATCACCTTCATAGGAGCCCGAAATAAAGAAAGTGAGTATAATGGTAGACTTCCAAGAATAGCTTTAACTAATGTGAGTCTGCCCCTAAATGAGAGAGTTCTAGCCTTCTAACCATTTAACCTTTTCAATGATTGGATCCCAGTGCCTAGATAAACCCATGTTAGCACCGACCGGCAAACCAAAAAACCCCCAAATGAATGATTTCGCCTATAGACCCTACCTCATGGTCCGTAACCCCAACCCCAAATACTTTGCTTTTTCCAAAATTAACCATAAGTCCTGAAGATAAATGGAAACATCTTAATAACCAATCTAGATTAATAGTGTCTCTAACACACCAATCTCCTAAGAAAATCACATCATCCGCATACATCACATGAGAAATTATTTAAGACTCCGTTACCGGTGCCTCATATTTGGACGTTGAATTTACCCATAAACACAGTTCATAAAATCAGAGTTAATAAAAACATTCGCGGAATATTAAAACATTCAAACCATAATATTACATAACCATCCATTCTTGTCATAACGGGCATCAAAACACTTAATCATAAAATATTGTCTTTAAAATAACATAACATTTCTTGGGATGCCAGGTTCTTAAAGTGCATGCCATGTGTTTCCCCTCAAGCGAGCTGCCTCATTCTACTCACCTACGTGCATACTAAAAGTCAGCTACGCTGAGTGAGTTCTAGTTAATCATAGAACATACTATCGGTTCACATACTTGTACACATGCCCGAAGGGGTGTACATTATTCATACTTACTTTTCATACATAACTATCCATCCTATTTAAAGAGACTTCCGCCCTATAACCTCACAAATATTTTAAGGGTCTGGTCCCTAACATCATAGATATTATTAGGGTCTGGTCCCTATTGTCACATATATTATTAGGGTATGGTCCCTACCATCACAGATATTATTAGGGTCTGGTCCCTATCCTCACAAATATTATTAGGGTCTGGTCCCTTTGTTTCGTACCACTATAATATACATGTCCTTTACATACTTTCCTTGACAATACGTGCAATCTCCGAAGAGTGTTCACGTACCAGCAACATATCATACTTACATCATACTTAGTCATTCATACATCATTTATACATCATATGTATTCACATATACGACATTCATACATCATTTATATCAAGCATATCACTAACTACCACCTGACGGTCCATGCAATATCCGATGATCGTTCATGCACCGTCAAACAATCATCATACATAATTCTTACAAGGCATACACTTACCACTCAAGGTAAGTGTATTAACTATTACATCGAGTATGCACACAGCCCCGAAGACATAAAAAGGAAGTGGGGCTAGAAACTCACCTAAACATAAAAATAAAGGACAAATCAGTTATTCATAAGTAAATTTTAGTAAAATGGATATATGTGTAATATGTATGTTTTAGAAAGGGGAATTTTTTTAAAACATCAACAATTATATTAGAAAAAAAAAGGATCTCCAGCAAGAAACTGGAGAGAGCCCAACAAAACAAACCAGAATTCAAGAAAATGTAGCTCAAAACATCAGTAACTCAAAACAATATATAAAGGAGACTTGATCTGATCTAACCAAGCAAACTCCTTGTGTGAAGACCGATGTTTAACCAACCAAAGAGATCAGACTTAATATTTTCCACTACTAAGTCCGTTGACAAACATCTTTGTTTAAATTCTTGACGTTTAGGTCGCCCGCACCCAAACCCCCATAAAGCTTTGGCTTTACAACTTCAGCACAGGCAACCCACTTTATCTTCTTATTTACCCGTATTCCTCCCCATAGAAAATTCCATCTGATCTTTTTCAGGCTATCAATCACCTTCATAGGAGCCCGAAATAAAGAAAGTGAGTATAATGGTAGACTTACAAGAATAGCTTTAACTAATGTGAGTCCGCCCCCAAATGAGAGAGTGCTAGCCTTCCAGCCATTTAACCTTTTCAATGATTGGATCGCAGTGCCTAGATAAACTCATGTTAGCACCGACCGGCAAACCAAAAAACGTGACCAGTAACGAATTCAACCCCCAATGAATGATTTCGCCTATAGACCCTACCTCATGGTCCGTAACCTCAACCCCAAATACTTTGCTTTTTCGAAAATTAACCTTAAGTACCGAAAAAATGGAAACATCTTAATAACCGAGCTAGATTAATCGTGTCTCTAACACACCAATCTCCTAAGAAAATCACATCATCTGCATACATCACATGAGAAATTATCGGGCAATTGTTAGGCAAATGAATCCCTTTATTTAAATTCGCAATTGATTTATATAAAATTATACATCTTTTTAGCATCAAATAATCTCTAAAAACTGCAACTTCTATCAAATAATGTAGTTCAAATAACTACGTATTATGTTAAAATGTATTTTCAGGTAAACCCAAGCCTCAAACAAATAAACGAACGAAAAGCCAAAGAAAAATCAAAGAAAACACTGAAACACGCCCCCATGCTCCATGGAAAACGCCCCATGCTTTCCTGTGCCAGAAAGGACAAAAATCTGGAAGAAAAGACAAAATACTGGACAACTGGGCACGAGGCCGTGCCCCAGTAGGCACGGCGTCGTGGTCACCTTTCAGAAAAGACAAAATATATATAAACAAATCATTAGAAACAGGGGTCGTGCCTCATGAAGCACGCGCCTGTGGTGAGTCGTCATGTACGATCTGACAGAGCATTTAATTCGACTGGCCACCTGGACACGGGGGCGTGCCTCATGGAGCACGAGGCCGTGCCTGATCATCCAGACAACCTATAAATAGAGGAACATGTTGCACTCATTAGGTGTGCTAGAAGAAAACTTCTATACAGGTTTCTGTTATAAAAACACCCACTTTACACTCATATTGAAGATCTTGTGCAGTGTTTGAAGGATTGGAGGCTATCATCATCATCATCCATAATCATCATCATCCATCATCATTGAAGAAGGAAGATTCATTCACACTCGGTTAGATTGTTCTAGTTTGATCATGTGTTTGTTATCTTCATCTCTTTTAATGTTCAAAACTATGCTCATTATGAGCTAAACTCCATTTGCCATCTAATTTCTAGGAAAAAGCTTTGTTTTACTTGATGATTATGTTGAACATGTGATTTAGTTAGTTTGGTAAAGTACATGGTTATTTTGCAATTATCCTTTGATGAAAAATGTTTTATCACTTTAACTCAATACATCAAGGTTTATGATTAACAATTATTCATGATTCACTCATGTTCTTGGAGACTAGAAATGGTAAAAAGAATACTTTGATAACTTATTCAAGACAAAACATGGATCCTTATATTGTACTTAGAAATGATGAGATATAAGTTATGATCTATTTCTCTAGTTTTGAAAATTATGAAATAACATTGTTAACACGATTGTTTAGGTTATCATGCTAGTTAAAGAAATCATATGTTAATGAAATGTGAAATTATAACCTAATTAAATAAACCAAGGGGAGATTGTGTGACTAAACTATAACCACCCGAAGTTGTTAGGATTGGTATTTGAGAAATCGAAGTCAATCCTAATCTTTCTACTTTGTTAAATTGCTTGCCTATTTAAATTGACATTCTCGTGGTAGTATGAAATTATGCAAGGATGGACTTGAAAATATGCATGCTACTTTATTTTATGTCACAGAATATGTTCACTTAGAAATGAGAGATATTCTATCATATATTATTAGGGCAAGTTTATCACATGTTTACTTATTAATCATTAAGGAAGAATGGAGTGGGTTCTTGATCTTAGATGGTAACATTTATATAATTGATTTACTCATTTAGAATTTCTCTTCTTGTCACCTTCATAATATATATATATATATATATATATATATATATATATAAGTATTTCTAGTTTACAAAAAGTTTAAAAATCAACCCCAAAATGATTAAAACTCTCTGATTGAACTAAAACCAAGATTCATTATTAGAAAAATTTGTGTTCACGAATCGATACTTGGTTCTTACCAATACTATTCTACATATACGATAGGTAAACTTGCCTATTTTGGGTGTTTTTAGTCTTAGTAGAAATCACTTTCATAAATTTAAAACACGATCTTGTGCGAAAGCTAAATCTCCCATACCATATCATATATAACCTCACGCACAGACAACATCAACATCTACCACCGATTTCATCGCCGCATTTAAACCTTCCATAGCTATGATAAAAAAGAAAAGGGGCTAGAGGATCTCCTTGTTTTACCACTCTCTTAAAAACAAATTCTAAAGTCGGCGACCCGTTAACTAACACCGATGCCTTTCCCGAAGAAAGAATCGATTTGATCCAAGACCTCCATTTGTACCTGATGTAGATGTCGTGCTTTAATAAAAAACAAGTATTTATGAAGCTTAAATACAAATAACAAGTATGGGTAAGTAACGTATTCTCCACAGGGAATCAGTGGAAAGTGCAAGGAAAGTACATAATTATTAATTAATTAACTAAGTGGATAAACGATGTCAAGCGGTTTATAAAAGATTATTCAAGTAAACACGATTACTTTAAGTGAACTGTAAACAATAATGAGAAAATGATTCACTTCAGGTTCAGGTAATATGATGACCAACTAATCATAGATTCATAAGATTAATTGCGCAGTAATTATTAAACATAACAGTTGGGTTGTAAGGACAAAAGATACCCTAACCGAATTGTTGACACAACTGAACCCCGATTTACCTAATTACCAGTTTAATGTATGAAAATCAATTTTAAGCAATGACTAACGATTATTGGTTTAATGACATAAGTGCAAACCCTACATGTGATAAACACAACCAGAAAAGTGATGCAAAGTTTGATAATCAAAATCATAAACTGGTTAAACAATTAATTCTAATGTAAAACAAGATTAAAGACATTCAATCAAGTTCATCATTCAAAACATAGAATCTGATCAAATTTAGTTTACACAAAACCCTATCCTAAAGTGAATACAGTGGTTTAGCCTTGCCTCATGTAGATAGAAGCTTCAAATCTTGATTCGGTTGAAGGAAACATGATTAGATAGGTGATTCGGATGATTAGGGACCTCCAATATCAGCCTTAGAAACCCCAAAAACGGCTAGGAAAAGGTCTCCCCCAAAACCCTAAAACATATGGCTTTTATAGTTTAATTTTCGTAATTTTTCGCATCAGGCCGTCACTTGGCGTATGATACGCCAAGACTGTCGTACGATACGCTAACTCTGAAAAATCCATACTCCAAACTTTCTGCCATATGCTGATTTTGGCGTATGGTACGCCAACTCTGATTTAACCAAATTTCATCTATCTCCCTTGTATTGCACTCACGTTCCTTCGGTTCCATCTAAAAGCTTCCAAAACATATATTTAAACTCCTGATTAGTTCCTTTAAGCTTTAAGCACCTACAATTATAAAACCAATCAAAGTAACCGTGTTTGATACATATAAATACGTAAAACACATGATATTAAACATTATAAACACATTCTTTTACCCACACATCACATCCCCACACTTATCTTTTGTTTGCCCTCAAGAAAACTCTCATGCAACACATACACCTCGATCGATGATTCATCAATTACCACGATCAATACTAGTGAGGTATAAGGTCATACCCAATCTCCAAGAACTGACACTGTTAAGGTTGATAACCCACCAAATAATTTTATGTTACAATATAAAACTATGAAACCGACCAAACGAATGTACTTTGTTTCCGGTTATGGCACACATGATTATGCTCCTCATAATATAACATCTCTCCTCTCGGTTTAATATCTGGATCAACAAATAATATGCTAGTATCTCTCTGCCCTCTATACCAAGTATGAACACAAAGTAATAAGTTTGGAAGCAAGTCATATCTCCACTCATTACCCACTGGTTGCATAAAGAATAGAACTAAGGGTTTTGCTGTGGCTTAGGTTAGGGTGCGAATGTAACACCCCGGCTAAAGCGGAAAACGCCCGGGTGTGACGTACAGATTGCCCAAACCACATGTGACACTATTAAGTGACAATAATATCATTAATTCATTCAAATCCCAAGTACACAAGTTGTTTAATAAAACAAATACAAGAGAAAGCAATAAAACCCATGTCTTATTTATTTATTATTGAAATAACCTATCTTCTAGTAACTTAGTCCATTTCACTCTGTAATGAAAGTACCTGTAGCATATATATAAAATAATGTCAACTAAATTAATAGTTGGTGAGTTCACACAGTTTAAATACTACATGCAATTCCATGAAAACTTGTGAAAAACACATAAGGGTTCTTTACACTAGAATCAATGGTCCATGAGTGTAAAGAATAAACGAAGGTCTTTTCCAGTTGGGATTGTGCACCAACGTACTCAGATCGGAGTCCCTTTTCCACTAGAAACAATGGTCCTGAGTGCAAAGGGGGGCGTATGATCATACTTATCGAAGAAATCCATGCACTTAATATTTGAGCAAGTAGCAATTAAGCACACAAGTCCATGATGCGAATTGTAGTTTGTAAATAATAAATAATCGAAATTGAATCTTTAATAGGATATATATGCTACCTCAAAAATAGTTAAAAAGTAGTAAAAAGGGGGTGTGAGAAACTCACCTTTGAATAGGGATGACAAACTTGAAAATGAAACGAAAAGCGCGTTATATGAAACCTAACGATCGAATCTCACGTGCTAAAAAATAATAAGAACAAGAGAATTACTTACTAATTTGATGGAATAAAATTTTGGTTTTATAGTTCATACATTTTTACTTATAAGTATTTTGTTACACATTTCTAAGTGTATTAATATTTAAGTTAGCGGGTTTTATGACTTATTACTATAATATTACTTACTATTTTGATATTAATGTTTACGGAATTTGTCGTCAACGATTTTATTATAAAGTTACAACGACATTTTATATATATATATATATTATCTATATAAGTATTTTAGGTGTTTTAACGAGCGGTTTGGGTTTGTAAAAGTTGATACTTGAACGAAAATTGTTAACGGAAATCAAAACATCTTTTGTTTAACTATTAAACTAATTTTATTTATTTTGTATGATTTTGTAAATATATATTTGGTTTATTATAATTATAAATCTGTTTAAAAAATAAATAGAAGGATCTGCTGTGACCCGGGTTTGAACCCGGGTCACCATGACCATCAAATTATACCCAACCACTGGACCAAACTAATTTATTGATAAAGATGCAAAACAATTAAATATAAACAGAAAACCCAATCTTCATCTTCTTCACCAAAACCCTAGATTTTTAATTCTCCAAATTCATTCAAGGTTTGATTAATTTAGGTTGGGGTTTTGTTAGAAGGATCAAAACACTATAAATCAACCTAACATTTACCTCAAATGATGTCGGAAAGAGATTGAACGACGAGTTGGCCAGAACCGATATTATAAGAACAAATTGATGATATTCGCGAGTTTATTTGTGTGATTTTATGTCTGTAGCATGTTTAGAAGATGATTAGGATGCTATTTATAGTTTTAATTGATTCGTTGGATGATTAATACGCGTTAATGAAATTTTTATTATTATCCGACGGTTTAAGGATGAATCCGAACGATGTATTGTGTTATTACGCATAATGGGGCTTGATTAATCATTAAGGTTATGGTGCAACGGTATTAAAACATTAAAATTGAGTTAATTTTGCGTTTTGAAGTGTTTTAAGGGCTGCCGGAAGTTGTTCGTCGCCGGCCGGAGGGTGTCGCAGGAAAATCGAAGGGGAAAGGGACAGGGGCGGCGGCTAGGGTATTGTTATTAATATTATAATATAATTTAAATGTAAATGTTTCACTTCAACCCCTGAACTTCTTAAATATTTGTAAACTGTTTTTAAACCTTATTAATTTTTAACCCTTGAACTTTATAACTGTACATACTTGATTAAAACTTAATATAATTTAATATTTTTAGATTGTTTATATTTTATACCCAATAGTTTGGAGACTGATTATTTTATAAACTTTCAAGGCTCGGAGATTCGTTAATTGAACAATACGAATATCGAGTAATCAGAAATGAACTGTAAATCATTGAACATCATATAAAATGAATATTTTCAGAAACAAATACATTGAACTGATAAAACAGGTCGGTTAAACGAGTCCAATATAAAAATACATAAACAAATTTGAAATATATATACAGAATAAAAACCGAAAATTTAAAATGGGTCGGGTTTTCGGGTTTGAAAAGTAACGAATGTTACAGGACTTACAACTTTTGGAAATTTCGTCTTGAAATTAAAATAAAATAAAATAATTTTAAAAGAAAACAACTAATATTCGGAGTTTAAAAATTTTAACAAATTTTTATACAAGCATAATAAAAATAAGATAACACCGATCTTTGAATACGCCACAAATAGGAAATATGACAAAGACACTTATATATAGGATGTACCCTCGGCGTATCCACCATGTCCTTATCATATTGTATTTGCCCCGTTCTCAAAAAATCATTCCAAGTTCCGAGTTATTTCACACAACCGGACTTATTATATTTTCCATGCGAGTACTTTGATAATTACGTGTCGACCCATAATTACCTCTATCATCGGATGATCCATATAACCTGTTCTATTGTGTGGTTTTAAGGCATGGACTTTAGATTATTAAATAAAATACTCATATAGAACATTGAAAATAAAAAATAATGAATTAAAATGGTAAAAACATTACAAAACACATTGTCAGATCATTCAAGCCAAGGGCAACGCGAAAACACTAAGTCAAGTAAATGAAATCATCGTGGTCCAAACCAAGCAAACGATGTTGAAAACGAAATAAACAAGGTAATGAAATTAAAGAATGAAGCATCTAGGATTATGAACATCGTAACATGTAATTAGAATAATGGGGTCGAGAATAACGTGGTAAGTAAACGTAGCATTTAACCAACGTAATATGAACATGTAAATTGATAACGCATTGGGTTCGAGAATAACTTAGATAAACGAAACTTTTAAGTATCAAAATACCATGATGTTTAATAAATGGAAATCTTCGAATGAATGCAGCGCAATTTACGTTAATATTGAGATGAAATAAAGTGTACATTATAAATTAATAATTAGAAATAAATCGAATAAACGAAATTCTATATTCACAATATTAAAATCCATTTAAGTTTGTGAAAGAAAAGTTCTAATAGCAACCTTGAGTTTATCAAAGTACTTGAAACCTCGAAATTAAAATAAATCGTTGGTCTGAGATCAAAATAACGAATTAATTCAAATAAAATAAAATAAAAAACTTTGAGTGGAAAGAGAACAAAAATTACTAAAGCAATTTGTGTAAAATAAACATAACAATACTCAGCCTTTACATGGTACACAGTCCTGGTTCGAAGTAAACGAATTCGTTTGGAGGGAACTGGTCACCGATAGTAAAATGTAGAAATAAAATGAAAACGGTTTCTATTAGGTAACTATGTACACATACATAATTCATAGTTCCAATTTCCACTTAACGGTTACGTTGATGTGAAATTGGTCATAGACCACGGGATTTGAAATAACAAGCGTAAACCAATTTAATAGGATGAGTAAGAATGATGTACCAATTTACATTTCGTAAAAATACAAACGAATATGGACCAAGGATTAATGAACAATGAAATAAACTTCGTAACAATATTCTAAAGAAGTATATAAAAATCACTTTGGGTAAGTTCGAAACATACGTGAAGGAGAAAATAAAGAAAAGTAAATGTAGCTTGCGACGTTTGTCTTCTCAAGTGTCGGTTTTTTTGGGGTATGAAAGGTGACGTGAAAGATGGTGCCATGATTTCTTAGCCGAAACTCATTGGCGTTAACGAAGGGGAAAGAAGGGAAGGGATATAACATATATTTTAATTTTCGAAAATCGGTTGTAAATCGTGATGCTTTTATATCTCATGGTGAAATAAAATTTATTCAATTTTATTTAAAAAGTTTTTTTTAAGGTATTGCCAAGACTTGCAAATTTTATGAAACTTTCACATACAAACAAATGTTTTCTTTTGGCCTGCAACCTAGGCAAAGAAAAATGATTGTCAGATTACCCGATTTGTTGAATGAAAAATGACCTTAGAGAGCTTAAAACTTGTTTGAAACAAAAAAGTTTACTTTAAATATTGTTTGAAAGAATAATTACATTATTATTAGTGGTGACGATAATACTAGTAATAATAATAATATTATTATTAATAATAGTATTAATAATAATAACAACAACAACAACAACATTGATAATGATGGTAATAATAACAATGATGACAGTAATGGTAGTAGTAATATTAATAATGAAGATAATGTTAATAACTTTAGTAGCAGTAGCAGCAGCGGCAGCGGCAGCGGCAGCGGTAGCGGTAGTAATAGAGGTAATAAATCTTTTTTAAAGAAAATCGATTTGACTGAAAGTTAAAATAACTAAGCATTTGGGGTTAGGCGCAAGGTGTTAGTAAAAGAAAAAAAATATAGAAAAGTATGCAAAAGAAAATATAGATGAGTTTGATGAGTTTTGTAAAAATCTAAGTAGTGAAACCGAAAAATCGTATAAGGTCGACAAAGGATGCGGGGTTAGGATATTGCATGACGCAAACAAGTTAGGCCTTTCAAAGTATGGCGGGTGTGCTAGGGTTACCATGATGATAGTAGGCTTAAAGCATGCGGTCAAACATATGATTGAGACAAATGGTTAGGTACAGGTCTTGCAGACGGGTGAGTGACGTTGAGTTTGGGTAGGTTTTGGCATTAAGTGGTAATTGAATCTACCACAAATAGAAGTATATCAACGCTTCAGGGAAGTAAGTGGTGGAATTTACACATACTATACTAAGGATGTGTTTTAGCGCGAGGCCTTTCGGTTGAGCTTAGTTTGCGTTTCCAAGAATGGTGTCGGGTTTGAATTTGAATTAACTATAGCGACTAAGGTAGGTGCGGTCAAACTTGGGGTGTTCGGGATAGCGGAGGCCACTTACTTGATAACTTGGATTGTCATTTTGCGAGTTGAGTGTGACAATTAGGAAAACAAGGAAGTATGATACGAAATGTGAAGATTTCGCGTGACTTGAGACGTAAGTATGAAAACGACGAATTGATACAAGTAAAGAAAAAGAAATCGCATGAAACAAATTTAAAATCGAAATTGGAATTTCCATGAAACGTCATGAGTTTTCACCTTTCAATAAACGAAAACCTCATAAATTATTGAAAAAGCATGTGGAAAAAGTGTTAAACTTAACAATAAATAGTGAAATCGAATTGAAAATCGAGTGTTCATGTACCACCATGACTTTTTAAATTTTCACTTCTAAAACATAAGGGTAAATAAATATGGAATAGGTAATCGAATTGAAATTCGACCATTCATGTATCACCGTGACCTTTCGAAATTTCAATTCTAAAACGTAGTAGTAAAATAACAAAGGAATCGTTTGAAATTCGGTTATTACTTTTCAAACTTTTAAAAGTCTAAGCCTTAAATGAGCGTATAAATAAAGTAACGTGTCACAATTTTTTTTTAAAACTTAACTATTCTCGTATAAAAATGCGTAATTAAATCGAACCGAAAGCTGGGTATTCGTGTACAGACTTCCAGTTAAAACACGTTGTAAAACATAGAGGAGTTCAACCATATTCTTTTCACAAAAAGAACATGGTCGCGTTTGAAAACTTAAAGTTGTGATTCATATGGCGTTGAAAGTATGCTTTGGCTTAGTTGAGTGCATGCTCTTTCCTAACTCTCCAGGTAAGCAACGGGGTCTCGCGTCTGATTGGGATTTATACGCATTGCTTATCCTTAGGTTTCAATAACCTCGGTGACAAGAGTTTCGGAAAACAGGCACGTCCCCCTTACAATTTACTACATACCCGCCATATAGAGCCATATTTAAGAAGAATAAATATCGGAACACCACAATAAAAATCAATAATTGAAAATGTTGGAAAACTCTTTGTTTTTAGGCATAAGCCTTGGACTTGTGTGTGCTTGTGTAATTGAAGTACTTGAATCATCAGTATAATAGTATTTGCGTTCAGGAGGCATAAACAAATCAATAATAACCAAATAATGTGCATTGAACAATAAAATTAGGCTCACTTAATTTCTAATCATGCAACCTAAACAATTAAGCAAATAAACTATAACCAACTAGAACACTACGTCTAATGTCATATCTTATAGTCACGGCTCTGATACCAATCTGTAACACCCCGGCTAAAGCGGAAAATGCTCGGGTGTGACGTACAGATTGCCCAAAACAAGTGACAATAATATCATTAATTCATTCAAATCTCAAGTACGCAAGTTGTTCAATAAAACAAATACAACAGAAAGTAATAAAACTCATGTCTTATTTATTTATTATTGAAATAACCTATCTTTTAGTGACTTCGTCCTTTCACCCTGTAATGAAAGTACATGTAGCATATATATTAAATAATGTCAACTAAATTAATAGTTGGTGAGTTCACACAGTTTAAATACTACATTAAAACCATACAAATCCATGAAAACTTGTGAAAAACACATAAGGGTTCTTTACACTAGAATCAATGGTCCATGAGTGTAAAGAATAAATGAAGGTCTTTTCCAGTTGGGATTGTGCACCAGCGTACTCAGATCGGAGTCCCTTTTCCACTAGAAACAATGGTCCTGAGTGCAAACGGTGGCGTATGATCATACTTATCGAAGAAATCCATGCACGTAATATTTGAGCAAGTAGCAATTAAGCACACAAGTCCATGATGCGAATTGTAGTTTGTAATAATACATAATCGAAATTGAATCTTTAATAGGATATATATGCTACCCCCAAAATAGTTAAAAAGTAGTAAAAAGGGGGTGTGAGAAACTCACCTTTGAATTGGGATGACAAACTTGAAAATGAAACGAAAAACGCTTAATATGAAACCTAACGATCGAATCTCACGAGCTAAGAAATAATAAGAACAAGAGAATAACTAACTAATTTGATGGAATAAAATGTCGGTTTTATAGTTCATACGTTTTTACTTATAAGTATTTTTTTACACATTTCTAAGTATATTAATATTTAAGTTAACGGGTTTTATGACTTATTATTATAATATTACTTACAAAATTGATATTAATGTTTACGGAATTTGTCGTCACCGATTTTATTATAAAGTTACAACGACATTTTATATATATATTATCTATATAATTATTTTACGAGTTTTAACGAGCGGTTTGGGTTTGTAAAAGTTGATTCTTGAACGAAAATTGTTAAAGGAAATCAAAACATCTTTTGTTTAACTATTAAACTAATTTTATTTATTTTGTATGATTTTGTAAATATATATTTGGTTTATTATAATTAATAAAACAGTTTAAAAAATATATAGAAGGATCTGTTGTGACCTGGATTCGAACCCGGATCTCCATGTGTAAGGCCCCGTTACCGGTAGCCCTACTTTAGTGTTGGATTTACTAATAAACACAGTTCTAAATATCAGAGTTAATTAAAACTTTCGCGGAAATAATAAACTTCAACCAATATATTACATATCCATCATTCTTGTCTTTAACGAACATTCAAATCTTTTAAACTTAAAACATTGTCTTATAAAAACATCATAACATAACACTTCATTGAGATGCCAGTGTCTTCAAATCCATGCCATGTGCTTCCCCTCAAGCAAGTTGCCTCATTCTACTCACCTGCGTGCATACTAAAAGTCAGCTACGCTGAGTGAGTTCTAGTCCATCAGGCGACATACAATACATTCACATATTAGCATATGCACTCGGAGGTACATACCTTCATATCTTCTTACACACTTACTTAAATACGTACTTTCATTCTTTCTTTCGTACTTACTTACATACTTTATTCATACATATACGTTTTAAAGAGCATTCCGCTCTATAACCTCCGCCGATACTATTAGGGTCGGTTCCCTACGTTCGCCGATAATATTAGGGTCGGTTCCCTTCATTCGCCGATACTATTAGGGTCGGTTCCCTTCATTCGCCGATACTATTATAACATACTTGTCCTTTACGTACTTTCCTTGACAATATGTGCAATCTCCGAAGAGCGTCCACGTACCATCAACATATCATACATACATTGTTCATACATCATATATATTCATACATACATCATTCATACATCACACATATCAATCATACCTTTAACTACCACCTGACGGCACGTGCAATATCCGAATATCGTTCACACACCGTCAAGCAATCATCATGCATAAATCATACAAGGCATACACATAACACCTATGGTAAGTTTATTAACTATCACATCGAGTATGCACACAGCCCCACAAACTCACGTGAACTATGTTAGGTTCACCGTTAATAGTTATTCCCTTCTTTAGCTGTGCACGACTAACTGTTTAACAATTACACGTATCAATTAACTATCACTACCCATATCACGTTTCTAGTCTAATTATAACCCTGAACGAATGGGGGTCGGGGTGCAGCGCCCCTGGCAGCGGGGTCTAGGGGCGGCATCCCCTAGCAGGGTCCAAGGGGCAGAGCCCCTTGGCTGGGGTCGAGCTGACCTAAAAGTTCAAGGGTTAACGTTTTAAATCATTAATTATATATATTAACCGTCTTATCACATTTTCCATTAACATTTTAAATCATTAATTAATTTACTAACTTAAAAGTTCAAGGGTTAACGTGTAATTATATCATTCTTTTATAGGCCAGGGGCTGTTCTGTCATTTATCAAACATCCAGTTCGTTATTCCGTTCTCAACGAATGGGGATTCTTAACGAATTAGCCCCCATAACGAACTGACTATTGTAGCGAATTAACCCATTTAGCGAACTGATCTACATATCTAATTGACCTCTAAGACGAACTGATTTGGTCAACGAATGAACCCTATAACGAATGGGGTTCATTCATCCCTCTCTTAATGAATGGCCTTAAGGAATGAGCTAGTTCGTCCTTATCTCCTTAACGAACTACATGCTAGTTCGTTATTTTTTCCGCTAGCGAATTAGGGTTAGGTCAGAGAATGTCAGAAACATTCTCTGACACTTTAACCTCGTACATAACTATTCCGGCGCCGCCATTGCCGGAATACCGCAAAACTCACCGGAAAAAACGTATTTTCACCGTTTTTCATCGTTAGGTTCGGTTTATACCCGATTCCACCCGAATCTCGTGACTTTAACGATGTAACGGTGTTGGCTCGTCGTTTTGTGATTATATCGAACGGGTTTAAGCTCATACAATATCATACTATCATACCTTGGATCGGGATCGGATCTTCTTCTATGTTTCGGCTAGAGAGAGAGAGAGCTTAAGTGTGTGTTTTGGTGGTGTATGGAATATGTGTGAAATGAGAATAAATGGGTAATTAAGGTTTATATATTTATGGATCATGGGCTTAGCCCATGGTCTTTCCTCTTTTCCTCAAACCCAATTCCATTTAACCCGACACTAGCCCGACTCATAATAACTCATACTTTGGTTTATTAACCGAAACTAGAAAACGGGATGTTACACCATGACCATACAAAGAATACCCAACCACTGGACCAAACTAATTTGTTGATAAAGATGGAAAACAATTAAATATAAACAGAAAACTCAATCTTCATCTTCTTCACCAAAACCCAAGATTTTCAATTCTCCGAATTCATTCAAGGTTTGATTGATTTAGGTTGGGGGTTTTGTTAGACAGATCAAAACACTAAAATCAACCTAACATTTACCTCAAATGATGCCGAAAAGAGGTTGAACGACGAGTTGGCCGGAACCGAAATTATAAGAACAAATTGATAATATTCGCGAGTTTATTTGTGTGATTTTATGTCTGTAGCGTTTAGAAGATGATTAGGATGCTATTTGTAGTTGTAATTGATTCTTGGATAATTAATACGCGTTAATGAAATTTTTATTATTATCCGACGGTTTAAGGATGATTACGAACGTTGTAGTTTGTTATTACGCATAATGGGGCTTGATTAATCATTAAGGTTATGGTGCAACGGTATTAAAACATTAAAATTGAGTTAATTTGGCGTTTTGAAGTGTTTTAAGGGCTGCCGGAAGTTGTTCGTCGCCGGCCGGAGGGTGTCGCCGGAAAATCAATGGGGAAAGGGACCCGGGGGGAGGGGGCTAGGGTATTTTTATTAATATTATAATATAATTTAAATGCAAATGTTTCACTTCAATCCCTGAACTTCTTAAATATTTGTAAACGGTTTTTAAACCTTATTAATTTTTAACCCTTTAACTTTATAACCGTACATACTTGATTAAAACTTGATATAATTTAATATCTTTAGATTGTTTATATTTTATACCCGATAGTTTGGAGATTGATTAATTTATAAACTTTTAAGGCTCGAAGATTCGTTAATTGAACAACACGAATATCGAGTAAACGGATATGAACTATAAATCATTGAACATGATATAAATTGAATACTTTCATAAACAAATATATTGAACTGATAAAACGGGTCGGTTAAACGAATCCAATAAAAAATACATTAAGAAATTTGAAATATATATATATATTTAAATAGAATAAAAACCGAAAATTTAAAATGGGTCGGGATTTCGGGTTTGAAAAGTGCCGAATGTTACAGCGGAAGTGAATTTATTTTGTGACATATGGTGGGTGAAAACCAATTTATTCAACAAACAAACAACTCACTAACTATTATTTACAAACGATACTGACTCAAACATTAACTCTTTTTGAGTTTTTCTTTGATTTTTCATTTTTTTTCATTCTTTTTTTTTCTTTTTTCATTTATTTTTTTCCTTTTTTTTACAAACACTAACATCAATATAGAAAAACAATTGACCCGAGACATACGTACATTGTGTACTATGCTCGACAAACAACTTATATACAACTCTAACATACCGAGTTTTCATCCGCGGGGTTAAAACAAAAGGCCAAGGCTAACACGGCTTGTAATGCGGTTAAACCAACGAAAGGGAAAATGCACAAACTTGCCTCCTAAGGGAAAATGTAGGGTAGGGAGTATTATTTTATTTTTTCATGTAAAGGCCATTATATGTGGGTTTCTACAGTCCTATTGCTCTATACAGGTGGTGGTATTAAGATCTCGAAATACATGAGACAACCAAGTTCTAGATATCATGGAGATACTGGTTATTCTCTATAATGGCACTCATATGACATGTGTATATACTATATATTATATGTGTATTATATATAAGGCAAATATCACACATGTACCAGAGGAATTAGGCTGCCGACATGAAACATGTGTACCCGTCCTCATGACTCGTTATCCCCATCTATACGGTCCATTTTAATTTTCCTTTTTTTGAAAAACATTTGAATGGGAAGACTTTCGAGAAGCTTAAAAACTGACTATGACCAAAGACCTCTACTTGGCATTAATAATAACACTTAATTATTTACAATTATGGCTTTTGCCCACAATCAAGGCATAACTTTTACCCCAATCCCCACACTTGAGGTTGACATTGTCCTCAATGCTAAAAATTTAGCAATAAAAAAAATATATTATTGAGGACGAGGTTAAAATTGACTGATTATAAATTTTAAAATCGGGATTAATGTGATGGTCCTAACTAGGGGTGTTCAAAACCGGATATCTGAAGTTTCAGATATCCGAACTTCGGATATCCGGACCTTTCGGATAGTGGTATTCACTATCCGAATCCGTATCCGAAATTTCAGATATCCGAAATTTCGGATATCCGTTAGGATAGTCAAACGGATATCCGAAATGTGAACACCTTAGAAACAGATCTAGAAAAGTAACAAAGTAACTAGATCTGGACCACCACTGTCGGATAATCGGACGACCGCCACTTGAGGGAGGAGTGCGACCACCAAAGAGAACCAGAGAACAATGGATCTGGAGGCGATAGCCGAGCAGATTGGAGAACATCGGAGAGGAGAACGAGTGAATAACCACCGGAGAGGAGAAGAAAGCGAACATCACTGTCGCGACGAGGAGTAAAGGATTGTTTGGGTTTTAGGTTTTAGAATGTTAAAATGTGAGTGGAAGCCCTGCACGTTGTTTGAACTTTGGATTGAACATAAAGGAATAAAGTTTCAAAATGCAATACAATATTTAATATAAAATATAATTAATAAATATTAAATTTAATATTTCGGATAGTTAGGATATCCGAACTATCGAAAATTCCCAGAATTACTATCCGAATCCGAATCCGAATTTTCGGGTATCCGGGATTCGGATATCCGAAATTTCGGATATTTCGGATACGGATTTTTGGATGTTTCGGATACGGATTCGGATTCAGATACTTTTGAACACCCCTAGTCATAACACTTTATACAATATACAATTACACTTTGAACAATAGAACTAATAAAACAAAAAATTATGAAAACGAAATCACTTGATAAGAAAAATAAGCCACTCAAATATACTCGTGCTTGCACTCAACGAACCCGGCTCCTCAGTTCACTAATAGAATCTGCAAACTCTCACACGTGTAGAAGCACGCTTCTCACAACTGTTAGGATATGTCTTTTAACCGTTTGCAAAACCGTTAATTTTAATTACCAAGCCAAGTTAAAAACATTTCATAATTAAATTTGTTAAACTAGTAAAATTGTTAAAAGACCTAACTCACTTTCGTAGGAATCACGATTGCATTTAGCGTATGTAACAAGCCCTTTAAACCCCCCGGTAGCCCGGGTGGACGAGTGAGGTCTCGTGAGGGTTTATAGCAAACTACACCCACAAAGTTCTAATACAACAAAAATATACACGTACCTGAATTAACCATAGCAAAAGGAACATGAAAGCACCTTGGGTAGCTGCAACTCATGTCAAGATGATTCTTTACCGAAACATTGCAAACTCTGACTTTTCCATGTGTGGCATCCCCACACTTGACTTTTGCTACAATGGTACGCTTGAAATAAAACGGTTAAACAAATGACAAAACATAAAATAAAATACAAATTGAAAATAAAATCCGGGTTGTCTCCCGATCAGCGCTATGTTTTTGTTAAGGTCTTCAGCTAGACCGTTACCTGATTTGGCGGTTATGGTGGTCTAATGGAGTGCTTACCTTCCTCCACCTCATTCTTCTTACTTCTCCAATACAATGGTAGCTCTAATGCCTCCCACCTAGGCCCAGAGCATGCCAACCTCCTTTGTTCATTCTCGAATCCGGGTGATTTCTTTACCTTCTCCTTCTCCTTCTTTTGGCGGTTTCTTCTTGTTTGGTCCATCCTTTTCCTCATCGACCACCACTTCCATCATCATTTTAGTGTTGTTTGTTAATCATACTGTTGCTCCACTTTTTACATCTATTGCATTTAGATCTTCCTTCTCTTGTTCACGCTTAGACCTGTCAAAAGCAACACTTTTCTCCTTTTTGGTGTCATCCTCACACGTACGAGGAAGAAAACCATTAGTAGCACATGACCTAGAATATTTATTTTCAAAAGAATAATCATATGAGTTTGAAAATATACTTAAAATTAACTTACGGTTACCAAAGGTCATGCAAACTGTTCCGTCTCGCCAGTTAATCTGAGCATTTGATGTCGCCAA
This sequence comes from Bidens hawaiensis, assembly GCF_021521415.1. Taxonomy (NCBI): domain Eukaryota; kingdom Viridiplantae; phylum Streptophyta; class Magnoliopsida; order Asterales; family Asteraceae; genus Bidens; species Bidens hawaiensis. The sequence continues at coordinate 175,243 of NW_027505382.1, forward strand.
AAACGGTCTCCCCAATATCACTCGGGGTTCTTCTTCCTTCTCTGTTGGTGCATAATCAAGAACAAGAAAGTCTTCAGGATAGTAAAAATCACCAACCTTTACCGCAACACTAACCAACTTCCCGCGTGGCCGTCTTCGAGTGAAATCAGCTAACACCAAGGTGGTGTCAACCTCTTGTAAAGGTCCGAAGTTAAACCGGTCATACACACTCCCCAGTAAAACACTCACACTCGCACCATAATCAACAAGTGCCTTGGTGGTATTGAACTTACCAATCTGAGTAGGGATGAGTGGTGCCCCTGTTTCAAATTCTTCAACCGTGTCATTCTCCACATTATCATCGATTGTGATGGCACTGACGTGTGCGTTTTTGGAGTTTGAGGAACTACTACTTTGATGGCTCGGATTCTTCAAGGTGTCACTTGGTAGTCTGGATGCTTTAGGCTTGCCATTTCTTCTGCCAGTTGACTTACCTGTTTATCTCTTGCAGCATTTGCCTTCTCTTGAAGCTCCAACCTATTATTAAATGCCTTATTCTGAGTCTCTTGATCTGCCTTCATTTGATTTACTGCCTTAGTTTAAGCTTCTTGATCTCTCTTTATCTCCTTCAAAAAATCCATACATCTTTCATAGACTCTTTTTTGTTATTCGAGGAACTTCATTGCCCCCGCTGATAACTCTTTTGATAACCTTTATTGTAACCCCCAGAATCTCTATGATTGTACCCACTCTGACCACTACCTAAACTATTCCCATAGTGTTTTTGGTTCGATTGATAACCTGTCTTCTGAGAACTACCCTAAAAATTCTTGTTCTGCTGCGTGTTCAGGTTTCCATAACTGAAGTTGGGATGAGTCCTGAGGCCCGAATGATAAGTATTTGAACTCATATTGTTGTATTTCCTTTCACCCTGCACATAGTTGACCTCCTCTTTCTCAATTTCTTCATCTTGCACAACCCCACAACTCGCAACCTCGTGCCCTAACTTACCACAACCTTCACATACCGGATATTTTTTTCCCGAATTCCCCGCTCCTTGTACAAATGAAACCAACAACCTATCCATATTCTTTTCTAGACTATACATTCTGTCATCTGACCCATGACTTTCTACTGCTTTTACTACCGCTCTTTTTTCCATCCTGTTTGACTGTGCTTGTCTTTTCAAATTATTTGCATGTCTCTCCAAATGCCCCCAATCCACATTCTCATCGTTTGCAAGAAAAGATCCATTCATGGTAGCTTGGAGATCACGAGCATCATCATTTGAGAGACTATTGTGGAATGCCTTTATCAATTCCCATAAGACGATTCCATGATGCAGACAATCGTTTAAACCTTTAGAATGCTTCGTAAAAGGTTTCGCCGATGATTTGCTGAAAATTTCTAATGTTGTTGCGAGCCTCGGTGGTTCTCTACGGCGTATAATACTCATCTAAAAACTGTTGCGCCAAATCCCCCCAAGTGAAGATACTTGCCGATGGCAACGATAAAAACCATTGTTTCGTTGCATCTTTCAAACTGAACTGGAAGACCACCATCTTCACTTCTTCCGCAGTAAAACCTTGACTTGAGATGAGTGCACATATCAAGTTGAAATCACTCAAGTGTAGGTATGGTTCTTCTGTAGCCTTTCCATGAAACGCAAGTAACCCTGTCAAACTGTTCTGCCTCACTGAAAAAGTACTTCCACGTCTGACCGGAATAATGATTGGTAGGGATTCGTAGTCACTTGTGGGATGAAATGGCTTTGAACTCCCCTGACTGGTGGTGGGACAAATGCTCTTGGGACTCCGTCATCGAAATCATAATACGGCTGTTCACGGTTTGGTGGCCGTCTTGGTGCTCGAGCTCTCTGATTTTCTAGATGATTCTGTCTAACTTCTTGGTCATAACGGAGATCTTGTTGCTGATACTGACCCCTCATGTTCATCTCTAAACTCTTCCTCATCCTCATAATCGAAACCGAAATCATCCCCTGTCTGCCAATTTTCCACTCGTGCACGGGCACGATTAATTTCGGGTTTTTCCAATATAAAATCAGCGTGTCTTTTACAGTTTACTGGGTGGATCTGATTGACAAGTTGTCATCCATGTTAAACTACCTCCTGGGGTTACAGTTGACATCTCCTTGGTTGAACAGATTGTGGTTTCTGTCACGGTTAACGTTTTGGTTTTGTGGAACTGGTTGTTCTTGGTTATTTGGTTGGTAAACATTCGGAACTCTTCTGTTTCGGGTACTCATGGTTTCTGCTTTTGGTGTTATGACTTCAGGTATTTGGTTTAGTTTGGGCCTACGAGCTGCTTGGTTTCGTCTTGCTGTTTTCTTGATTTCTAGATCAAACTGAAACGACTCTTTCTCACGGGGATATCGTGTATGCATCAACTTATCGAGTTATCTACACAGACAAACACACTAACACCCCGTGTAAAATCAATGAAGAAATAATAGAAAAACAAAAATTAAAAACTAAGCTAAACTAGCACTTTGCGCGTTGATTTCCCGGCAACGGCGCCATTTTGACGTAGATGTCGTGCTCTAATAAAAAACAAGTATTTATGAAGCTTAAATACCAATAACAAGTATGTGTAAGTAAGGTCGTCTCCACAGGGAATCAGTGGAAAGTGCAAGTAAAGTTCATCATTATTAATTAATTAACTAGGTGGATAAACGATGTCAAGCGATTTATAAAAGATGATCCAAGTAAAACACGATTACTTTAAGTGAACTGTAAACAATAATGAGAAAATGATTTGCTTCAGGCTCAGCTAATGTGATAACCAACTAATCACATATTCATAAGATTAATTGCACAGTAATTACTAAACCTAACAGTTGGGTTGTAAGGACAAAAGATACTCTAACCGAATTGTTGACACAACTGAACCCCGGTTTGCCTAATTACCAATTTAATGTACGAAAATCAATTGTAAGAAATGACTAACGATTATTGGTTCAATGACATAAGTGAAAACCCTACATGTGATGAACACAACCAGAAAAGTGATGCAAAATTTGATAATCAAAATCATAAACTGGTTAAACAATTAATTCTAATGTAAAACAAGATTAAAGACATTCAATCAAGTTCATAATCATTCAAAACATACAATCTGATCAAATTTAGTTTACACAAAACCCTATCCTAAAGTGAATACAGTGGTTTAGCCTTGCCTCATGGAGATAGCAGCTTCAAATCTTGATTCGGTTGAAGGAAACATGATTAGATAGGTTATTCGGATGATTAGGGAGGTCCAAAATCAGCCTTAGAAAACCCAAAAACGGCTAGCAAAAGGTCTCCCCCAAAACCCTAAAACATATGGCTTTTATAGTGAAATTTTCAAAATTTTTCGCATCAGGCCATCACTTGGCGTATGATACGCCAAGTCTACCGTACGGTACGCTAACTATGACAAAGCCATACTCCAAAATTTCTGTCATATGCTGATTTTGGCGTATGGTACGCCAACTCTGATTTGACCAAATTTCATCTATCTCCCTTGTATTGCACTCACGTTCCTTCTGCTCCATCTAAAAGCTGCCAAAACACATATTTAAACTCCCGATTAGTTCCTTTAAGCTCCAAGCACCTACAATCATAAAACCAATCAAAGTAACCGTGTTTGATACATATAAATATGTAAAATACACGATATTAAACACTATAAACACATTCTTTTACCCACACATCAGTACTCGAACCCTTGTTGCTCCAAAATAGAGTCGAGGTACACCCAGTTTATAGAGTCAAATGCTTTGTCAAAGTCAACTTTAAACAATAAACATTTTTTGTGACATTTTGTGGTCCATGAAATTACCTCATTAACACTTAGATGACCGTCAAATATATTTATGCCTTTGACATAAGCAGTTTGTTCCACCCCGACAATTAAAGGGATCACTTTACTTATACGAATTGCTAGCAACTTGGAAATTACTTTAGACATACATCCAATCAAATTAATGGGACGATAATCACTTATAGCAATGGGATCCTTTTTCTTTGGGATAAGAGAGATGAAAGAGGAGTTATACACGTTTTCTAAGAAACCAATCCTTTCAAACTCTTTCACAAAATCAAAAAAATCTTTTCCCATAACCTCCCAGAAATATTTAATAAATTTGAGTGTAAACTTATCAGGGCTTGGAGATTTATCATTACCGCAAGCCCATACCGCATCTTTCACCTCTTCCATGGAAAAAGGCCTTTCAAGCCAAAGGCTTTCCTTAACCGGTAATCTAATAAAATTGTTGCTCGGTCTCGCATATACCTACTCATCAAATTTATAAGCAAAAAAAGGAGAAAATACCTTCTTTAACCAAATCCGGATCGCTCTCCCAGTTAACACTAATAGAGATACCAAAAATCATAGATCTTTTATTACTTCCATTAAGAAAACCATTAAAGAAGCTGCTATCCTCGTCATCCTCCACGTCCCATCTAACCTTGGCCTTCTGACGAAGATCTAAGTTCTTTCTCAAATTTATTTCAGATATTTTCTTTTTAGACTCAACCCTAAGAGCCCTATATTCATTAGAGATTCCCAAGTTCTCATCGCGTATCTCTAAATTACCAACGATACCTTTTAACAGAGTCAATTCCTCTTCCTCAACATCTTTGATCCTAGACCCCCAACCCTTTATATCCCATTCAAGAGACTTAAGCTTTCTCATTAGATTGAGCTCTTTAAAACCATATGGTCTACCGCTAGACCACGAACGCACTAAACTATTCTCTAAACCGTCATGAGACAACCAAGAATTAAAAAACTTAAACAGAATCGGGCCATACCGTTGCTCTTTAGCTGAGAAAAGTAACGGCATGTGGTCTGAGAAGTCCCTCGGTAACGCAGTGACCTAGCCCATCGACCACTTGACAAGAAAGTTCTCGCACACAAGGATCCGATCAATTTTACTCAAGTGACACCCGTCATCGCTCTTCCAGGTAAACCTATGACCGCTCATGTTATACTCGGATAACCCCCGCTGCCAAAATGGAATTGTTAAATTCTACTATATCCGAATCACAACCCGACACATGCAATCTATCTTCCTTCACACAGGTCTCGTTAAAGTCACCAAGAAAGACCCACCAACCTGAATGAGCCGATTTCAAGGAAAGAAGCTTAGACCACAACACCTTCCTCTCAGCCGAAGATCTTGAACCGTACACATTTACAAAATTTATGCGAGCATCTAACCCCGCCCACATACCAGAAATTAGCATAAAATTGGTATCCTTTTCCACCTGCATACAATTAAAAGAAGCGGGATCCCACATACAAAACAAGCCTCTAGATCTGCCACAAGCCTCAACCGCCTCAGAGACGAAAGGGGAGTTACCCCACACGGAGCTGAAAGGAATATCCAACGGGTTGAACAGTTGGGACTCTTGCCCGCATAACAATTGAACATTATTGTTCCTCCTAAGATTACGAATCCAATCAAATTTTTTGTGTAATTGATTTTTTTAGGTTAGGAAAATGTGTAATAACGGATCTTGAGAAGAGGAAATACGTAAATGCCCCTATAACTTATAAGATCATTCAAAGCCCGTCCCCCATCTCCATCCATGTAGTTACACTAAAAAACATTACATTTCTCTTTTCTGTTTAATTAAATAATATTTTTATACTTTTATCATTACAGTTTTCTCCCTCATTTACTCACAACCAATTCAACAAAAATTAAAAAATAAATATGGACAAACTTTGTTTCCCCAAATTTACAAAAAATCACTACATTTCTCTCTTCACCCTATAATTTACACTCATAACCATTCAAAACTTCATCCTATAATTTACCAATTCCTCTCACATAATTACGGAGATGGGTGGGAATGCTTTAAGTTACAAGGTGTTAATAAAAATTAAAGGTTGGGAAAGAATTTCCGAAATTATAAGTTACAAAATGAATTATGACTTATACAAATGATCCTAATATTTTATTAGTTATTAATACTTAAGATATTAACATCCAATAAGGATTCTCTACATGTCCAATTGTCCAAACACCACATGCTACTTCATATGACGACAGCAATTCCGCGTGGACGAGAAACGTCAACTCTTTCCATGACCCAGATCACATTTTGGACTTTCCAATATTATCTTCTTTGTCTGATCCCTCTTCAACTTTTCAGTATCCAAAAAGTTGTCAATTTTTTTTATACAATTCACCAGCCAACAACAATGGGACATGCAACTTCCAAACCCACCTCGTCCGATGACTCACCAAATCCGAACCCACCGCCGTCGTACTACCACCGAATCAAGCACAAACTCCATCGCCCAACGTCTTCCCACAATGTCACAGTTAACAGTCACGATGATTTTGTTGGTATCGCGTTGGTTACTCTCATTAGTGTAAGGCTTTTGATTGTTTACTTCAATGCTAGTATAATAGTATATTGTGATTTTAGATAATAATAATATTATTATTATTTTTCTATACAGGCGGAGATGAAGGTTAAGGATAAGTGGCTTGCGTGTGTTTCGATCGGAGAACAGACGTTTCACACTCGGGTTTCTGATCAGTTAAGGTCTTAAGACTCTTGTTGCTTAGGGTTTTCTATTTTGGGGGTTTATATTGTGATGGATAGAACTTAAATGTGTCAAAATGAAAATCAAACGGTGGAAAATAAATGAACACGGGACACAGTTTACGTGGTTCGGTCTAAGTTGACCGACGTCCATAGGCTGCAACCAAGAATTTATTAGGATATATGTTTTGGTTTAACTTAAAAGTACATAATTGTCTGCCACGTGGGCAGTGTGCTTTAACTAACCCGTCCTTTAAGTATCACTTGGTTGTTTAACTAATTTTTTTTAAAAGAAAAAAAATGTGATTGGTTGAAATGGGATGGACCCCACCTCAAAATTCCCTCAAAGGCGTTAATGGGGTAACGCTTTCATAGATGGCGCCCCTTTTCACTGGTGCGTTGCTGTGTTTAATGGTGACATGGCTTTGGTGCCGGTGGTTTTAACGCCCACAGCACTCTGTCTTACTGCTTTATGCTTTGTACTCTTGTCATAGCTTAGGGAACAAGAAAACATAAGCGGACCCTAATAAAGAGATATACGACCGGTCTAAAGAGTAAAGACCTCCGGTGTCTTTGATAAGACGATCTTCATTAAACCCAAAACATGTCTTTAAGTAAACCGGGCTCAAACCGAGCCCAAGTCTCCACAAACCACATCTTTTTCTTGTCACCAACATAAGGAATCATTGAGATTAGATGATCTTAATTTGTGTGTAAATATTGGAAATATTTTGTTTACTTTCATAATTGTTATGTCTTTTAAGATTAGATTCTTTTGCATAATGTGCAGGACCAACAAACCTGTCTGGAACTCAGTGAGTGAATCTTTCTTCTTAATGTTTCAATTTTTTTTAATGTCAGTTGTACTTGATAAAATTTATCGGTCCTACATCTTTGTATCACGTGACAAGCTGTATATGTTTAGGAGAAAAAGTTTGTTTTGGAGAAAATGGGGCTCACATCGCGAAAGTATCAGTTTTTGAGGTTTTTAACAAATATTGATATTACCTTTTGAATTATTATTAATGTTTTATGTTTTTATCTACTTGATTTATTCTAACTAAATATTATAACTTTTATGTGACATAGACCAACAGAATCTCAAAGAACAACCTCATTGGCTATTGTGAGGTTGATCTTTTTTAATTCCTCAGTCGAGTAAGATTTTTCTTAGTTTTTTTTTACTGTACATAGTTCTTTCTATATTCTAATATATTTATGTTTAGCAGGTTTCAGAATCTAAGACCGAGGTGTTCGAGTTATTTGATCCATCATCATCTAATGTAGCGGTTGGCAAGATATCTATTTCATGTACTGTCGAGGTGAGTTTTAAACGAATACATATATTCATTTCATTTCATTTCCAAATTAAACATTTAAATGTTTTTATTTGCAGGATCCAATTGAAACCGAGAAAAGTTTTGCAAGACGTATCTTGTCTATAGTTGTATGCCCGGCATCATCTTTTATCCTATAGTTGAACAACAAGTTCAATAATTTTTTTAATACTGTGATTTTTTGCAAGTTTTTTAGGATTATAATGGTGATGGGAAATTGTCATTATCTGAGTTCTGTGAACTAATAGATGCATTTGGCAATAAACTGGCAGCAACAAAGGTTTGAACTAAATAGGATAAATGTTTGTTTGACTATTTTCACAATTCTGTCATATAGTTTGACTTTATTTGCAATTAACTTCAAATATTTTTTACTAGAAAGAAGAGCTCTTTAAAGCAGCTGATGAAAATGGAGATGGTGTTGTTAGCATGGATGAGTTGGCAATACTTCTTGCTCTACAACAAGAAAAGTATTTCCTCATCTGATGCGCATGGGTTGGTGTGGGTCAATTACGGGCTCAAACTGAACCAAAAACCGAATATCCGGTTTTTGTTTTTTATTTAAAACGGTCTGGTTTCGGTTTTTACAATGGGTTCTGTTTACCATTTGGGATTGAAAATTTGGGCGGAATAAAATAGCCCAATATAATGAATTTGGGCCTGAAACGTTAGACCTATTCATCTTTCTTGTTAATTAATAAGTAACTGACTATAACACATTTAGACCTAAAATTTTTGTGCCACGCCGTTTATTAATTTCTTATAAATGACTTAAAATTGTTTTTTTTGGTTCTGTTTTTGGTTATAGCAAAACCGAAACTGAATGAAAAATCGGTTTAAAAAAACTTAAACCAAACTGTCTGTTTTTTAATCGGATTCGTTATTTCAGTTCGGTTATGTCGGTTATTTCAATTTCGTGCACGCTCTTCCGCTTCAAATCATGCTAATATTTTTACACTTAATGCAGGGAGCCACTTATTAACTGTTGTCCTATTTGCGGGGAGCTTCTTAAAATTTCTGATAAGTTAAATTCACTGATTCACATGTCACTATGTTTTGAACAAGGCACCGGAAACCAGGTCATGACTGGCGGATTTTCAACCGATAAACAGGCTTCATACGGGTGAGACTATTTTCACTATCAATTATTAATCAATATTTTTATAAACAGTTATTTTATTATAATAATGAATCTTGGCATTGGTTTTAAAGGTGGATGTTTAAATTATCCGAATGGGCGCACGTTTCATCCTATGATGTAGGCTTGAACTCGGGTTCAAGCGCTTCACATATTGTGGTTTTTGACCGTGTTAAAAAGAGACTTGTTGAGGAGATAATTGATGGAAAGATTATTTTATCAATGCGAGCGATTTATCAATCCAAATTAGGCCTTGGCATTATGGACAAAGGTAATTTATTTACTTAATTTAGTATTTTTAATATATATTTTATGTAATATAATTAATGTGGTGCAGGAGCAAAAGAGATATTGCAGAGCTTATCAGAAAAGCAAGGAAAGAAAATGAATTCAGTTGAATCTGCTAAAGACATACCGGCATTTCTTGAATTTTTCAAAGCAAGTAGATATATATATATATATATATATATATATATATATTTTATCAAATTTGTTTAATTGCTGTTTTATGTTTATGATTTAACTGATTGTTTATGTTTTAGGATCAAATCAATTTGGCTCAAGTGAAGTACCCTCTGGATCATTTCAAGGCAAGTCACTTACCTTATTTTACTATCAACATATCAATCAATCAATCATACCCAGTAAAGTCCCACCAACAGCAAAGCTATAGGTAGGGTCTGGAGAGGATGGGATGTAGGCACACCGTACCTCTATCCAAAAGGGATAAAGAGGTGGCTTCTAGAGAGACCCTCAGCTCTAAAGTAGATAAATATAAAACAATACAGAGGAAATCCAAATTCAACAGTAGTAATAATAATAATATATATATATATATATATGGAAAGAATATACTAATATTATATATACGGGAAGAATGATAATAATAATAATACATATGTGGCCAAAATAAGGTAAATAGAAGTCCTAAGGAATTCCTTTCTTCCTAAAAATCCTTAACCTTAATTCTACTTCTCCAAGAGTTCCTATCTTCAACCATGTCCTCGGAAAGGTTTAAGTCTATCAAATCATGTTTAATCCTCTCATCCCACGTCAATTTAGGTCATCCTCTACCCCTCCTCCCTTCTATAGTAATGTTTTCTACAGATCTAACAGGATTCGTCGTCTGTCTTCTCTTCACATGTCCAAACCTTCGCAATCTCCACTCTCTTACCTTGTCTGCTATGTTCGCCACCCCTAATCTCTCCCGAAACACAACGTTTCTTATTTGGTCTAACCTTGTGTGCCCACACATCCAACGTAGCATTCTCATTTCTGCTACTTCCATCTTCCACACTTGTGCCTTCTTGATGGACCAGCAATCCGTTCCATATAGCATTGCAGGTCTAACCGCAACCCTATAAAATTTTCCCTTTAGTTTAGTTGGGAAACTCTTGTCGCACAATATACCTGTGGCTGCTTTCCATCTACACCATCCTACCTGAACTCGATGGGTCACATCACTGTCTAATTCCCCATCAATGGAGATCTGCACATCCTCGTTGTCATTCCCCACACCAAAATCACAGTGGAGGTACTCCGTCTTAGAGCGACTAATCCTTAAACCTTTTGTCTCTAAGGTTGTTCGCCACTCCTCAAGCCTCATGTTTAGATCTTGTTTTCTCTCAGCAAGTAACAATATCGTCTGCGAACATCATGCACCACGGAAGCGTCCCCTGGATCGACTTTGACAACTCATCCAAGACTACTGCAAAAAGAAACGGACTCAGCGCTGACCCCTGGTGAAGACCTACCTCTACTGGGAAGAAATCAGTATCCCCCCACTGGCGCACGGACACATGTTGCGCTCCTGGTATACATATCCATAATTATCTCTATGTATTTCCTTGGTACTCCTCTACCCTCCAAGCACTCTCAAAGCACCTGTCGTGGCACACTGTCATAGGCCTTTTCTAGGTCAATAAACACCATATGCAGGTCACGCTTCTTCTCCCTATACTTTTCCATCAATCTTCTTAAAAGGTGTATTGCCTCTGTGGTGGAACGCCCCGACATAAAGCCAAATTGGTTCACCGTAACCTGAGTTTCCCGTCTAAGTCTAACCTCAATCACTCTTTCCCATAGCTTCATAATATGGCTTAGAAGTTTGATTCCTCGGTAGTTATCACAGCATTGGGCGTCTCCTTTGTTCTTATAAATAGGAACTACGGCGCTGCTCCTCCACTGGTCTGGCATCTTACCAGACTTGAGGATAATGTTGAATAGAGTAGTTAACCATATGACTCCTTCCTCCCCCAGATACTTCCACACCTCGATAGGTATGTTGTCTGGGCCAACCGTCTTAGCCCTTCCCATCCTCCTAAGTGTCGTCTGTACCTCTTCTCGTGTGATCCATCGGCAATAGCAGTTATTCTGTTGTCGTTGGACGGTTGTGTTGTCATGTTCTTCTTGGTAAGCTCTCCTATTGATAAAAAGATTGTGGAAGTAGCTTTACCATCTTAGCTTGATGTCCTGCTTCTTAACCAATACATGCCCATCTGTATCCTTTATGAACTTCACAGACCCTAGATCTTGCCTTCTACGCTCCCTGGATTTGGCAATCCTAAATATAGCATGTTCCCCCTCTTTTGTTTCTAAACGTTCATACATCCCTCATACATCCGTTTGTAGGCTGCGTTCTTTGCTTCCGCCACTGCCTTCTTTGCCTCTCTCTTGGCCGTTTTGTAGATCTCCCACAATTCCACTCGCTCCTCCTCATCCGTGCACCTCATAAGCTCCCTAAAGCATCCTTGTTTGTCCCTTATCTTGTCTTGTACGGCCTCATTCTACCACCAAGACTCCTTATGCCCACCTGTATTTCCTGTTGTGACCCCGAGAGTCTCCTTTGCTATTTGAATGATCTTTGTCGTCATATCTTCCCATATATGAGTTGAGTCCCCATTTAGTCTAGCTCGCGTCTGCGGTATTAATTTATCCTTTCAGTAAGAGATTTTCGTCCTTCAAATTTCCCCATCGAATTCTTGGTGTACCTTTCTTCTCCCGAACAGTCAGCTTATTTCTGAAGCCTATATCTGTCACCAGCAGTCGATGTTGAGCCACAACTATCTCCCCAGGTATGACTTTGCAGTCCTTCCACCAACGTCGGTCTTCTTGCCTCATCAAAAGGTAGTCAATCTGCGTGTCGCGACCGCCACTGCTAAAAGTGATCAAATGAGAATCTATTTTTCTAAAATAAGAATTTATAATACCTAGGTCATGGGCCACCGCAAACTCTAGGAGATCTGTTCCGGTCTCGTTCCTATCACCAAAACCGAAACCCCCATGTACGGCTTGAAAACCATCATTAGCCTTACCAATGTGTCCATTAAAATCACCTCCTATACAAATCCTTTCACCCCTAGGTATGCCCCCCACCACCGCGTCTAGGCAATCCCAAAATTCTCTCTTTTCCTGATCCCCTAAGCCTACATGAGGCGCGTAAGCGCAGACTACTGCCACTACTTTCTCTCCTAGTACTAATCTCAACACCATAATCCTGTCATTATGCCTAATCACCTCCACCACACTAGTGTGTAGTTCCTTAGCCACTAGAAACCCCACTCCATTCCTAACTCCATCTAGCTCCATTAGACCCCGAGTACCACAACTTATACCCATTTTACTATCAACATAAATATTTTAATTAAACATTTAGTGATATTTATGCAGACTTTTAATGAATTTTTTATAAGAGAGTTGAAACCTGGAGCACGACCAATTGCCTGTGAGGGGCATGATGGTGTGGCGGTCTGTGCTGCTGATTCCCGTGTAATGGCGTTTCGAACAGCTGAAGAAAGTCTTAGATTCTGGATCAAGGTATTGCTTAAACAATATTATCACAATAATAATAATAATAATAATAATAATAATCATCTTTGAATGCTTTTGTGAACTTTGTGTTTCGTTGTAACTTGTAGGGTAAAAAGTTTTCAATCCAAGGTCTTTTGGGTCCATGCTCTAACGCTTTCATTGACGGAACACTAGTGATATTTCGATTGGCACCACAGGTAAACGGTTGACTATTCTTTGACTTTCTGTTTGGGTACTTGTAAAAATAATTTTTAAAATGTTAATTTGTACAAACCATGGCAGGACTACCATCGCTTCCATTTTCCAGTATCTGGAACTGTGGAGCAAATTGTTGATATTCCTGGATCCTTATATACGGTATGCACACTGTCAAATGATATTATGTAACCACATATTGTTTTTCCTTTTCGATCCACTTAATATTTTTTTTTTCGGTTTTGACTTTTGATTAATTTTAGGTTAATCCTATTGCTGTGAATAGCAAGTATTGCAATGTTTTCACGGAGAACAAACGGGCTGTAGCGATAATATCAACTGCAGATTTTGGCAAGGTTTGTTCAAAAGCAGTGGCTAACCAATTTCGGGTGTAGTTAACTATTAACTAATTGTTAATACAGCTGTTAACCAATTTAACCTTATTTAAAACACGAGTTCAGGTGGCATTTGTGGCAGTTGGAGCAACAATGGTCTGCAGCATCACATTTACTAAAAAGCCGGGAGACTGTGCAGAAAGGAGACGAGGTTAAAAAACATCATTGTTAATCATTTAATAGTTAACGCCGTCTTCACATATTCTTTCATTTTATGTATTTATTCTATATGTTTTCTTCATTAATATTACAGTTTGGTTATTTCTCTTTTGGTGGAAGCACGGTCATTTGTGTGTTTGAAAAGGTTAGTTTCTACACGTTTGTTTATATTTATTCTCTTATGACACATTATCTTTATTAATACTGTCAATAATATTGCAGGACTCAATAGCACTAGATGAGGACCTTTTGGCTAACAGCGCGAGATCTCTGAAGACACTTGTTTCTGTTGGAATGCAGTTAGGGGTTTCCGTTAAGAAACGTGAAGAACTTTCATCACTAGATATTAACAGGTGCGTGTTAGGGTCTTGATAATCGTGTATATGAAGAATGAAAATTTATGACTCTAGTTCTACTGTCATGGTACTTGCTACATAAGTAATCATCATTAGGAATATATATTTTATTACATTATTGCTTATTGTACAGTGCTTACACAAAAAAAGGAAAGGCAAACATTTTATTACATAATCCAGTAAAATAGAAAGACAAGTTAAAGTACACTAGTTCCGATGAGCTTGGTTAGTCCAAAAGTTATGGCCATAGCCATCAACCCTCCAAACAGAACCCTAACACACGGCTTCACCACAGGGGTACCTCCGAGAACAGACCCAATCCATCCAAAAATCACTAGAGCCAAGCTCACCGCTGCCACCACCACTCCCATCCTCACCTTATGATCACCTATGAACGAAGCCGCAAGTAGAGGAACAATTGCTCCTAGGGAAAAGGCTAGAGCCGATGCTAGGGCCGCTTGCATAGGATTGGGAAGCTGTTCTCTCTCTTTTTCATCTTGATCTTCTGCCATTCTATTTTCTCTCATCATTTGGGCGACTTCTATGTCTAGTTGAGTGTACACCGAAACAAACTCTCCTATTGCCATACTGCATGCACCCGCAACTAGACCAGCAAATCCTGAAAGAATCATGGCTTTTGCATCTTGTTTCACAGCTCCAACACCCATTATGAGAGATGCAACAGTAACTAAACCGTCATTGGCTCCCAACACAGCTGCGCGTAGCCATTGTCCCCTTTGTGAGTAGTCGAAGTCCTCGTCTGGAGACAGTTGGCATTGTTTTGAATCAGATTGGTTTTCAGGAATTGAAATAGATAAAGCATTTTGAATAGTTGCCATGAAGGTTAGAGATGAGAACGAGTGTTCGTACAAGGAACAAAGGGATTAAGAGAGAAAATGTTAGCTTGCTTGAGGAAATTAGGGTTCTCCCTAGTGGATATTTATAAAGATGAACGACAAGCGAAAGTTTAGGGCGCAACCACTAATCACATAATTTTGGTTGATACAAAACAATAAGATAACACTAAAGGCACATTGTGCCTTTGATGGTGGAACTTGCACTTAGGAAAGAAAAGTAGTAATATGTTTATTATAGAGCTCATGTAAAACTCTTAATCTCTAGAAGTACTGAAGTCTTTTCAAGTCCGGAGCGTCAAAATCATATGGACTGTTGACATCTCGTCTCAGAAAGGTTCGCTCAGGTATTGGGGGTGGTTTCAAACGTCGTTAAAAAGAAATACACACTATTATAAAAATACACGTTTGTACAAGCATATGATTGTTTGTATAAGATTATAATCATTCTTTTGGCCAAGTATTTATTTTTTGTTTAATGCCGACGTGCATGCATAAACATATAAAAATCCAAAGGCGTGTGCACTCCACAGTAAAGTAGAACACAAAGAGTTATTTAATATAAGAAGTGTGGAATCCACACGAAGGATTTCACTACCTCCATAAACAAAGGGAAATTATTATAATTCTAGTGGAACATCAGTTGCTCACATTAAAGGAGTGTTACCTAATAATAGTTTTGTTTCACATTGAAAAATCATAAACTAGTAATAGCTCCTCGACTATTATTAATTTAGTCAGTTATCATATAATAATTGGGTTCTATCGAACAAAAACGTGTTTGGATTTTCCAGTTAGTGCGAACATGAATATGTTTGCCAATTGCTTTTGAAGATAAATTATCTATTTGGAAGGTTAAGTCACTATATATTCTATTGGGGGTAGATTGAATATGATTAAATCGGTGTTTCGACCTTGGAGTAGCACCGGTCAAGGTATTAAAAAACTTGGGAAGGTTAAGATGTTTCTTTTGGGAAGGCGATCAATTGGGTGGCATGGGAGAAGATTGTAGCACCGAAGGAATGGGGTGGTATGGGAATTAAATCGTTAAAAGATACAAGTAATCGACTAATCTTAAAATGTTGGTGCTGGCGTTTAGGGATGGAGGATAATGGATTATGGGGCGAAGTTAAATGCAATTCATTGTGTAAAACTTGGAGCAATACTAACTTGAAGGACTCGAATGACTAATACGTACGAAAAGTGTAAGGATGGTATGGAAGATCTCGGGTGGTTTGTTGGAGATCCAAAGTTGAATAACTTGGTGCTATAATTATCTTTTATTTATTATTAAATAAATTAGAAGTTTAGTTTGATTATGTTTCCTAGTTTGAGTATGATTAAAATTGTGGGTGTTATATAAACCCATTAAAAATTGTATTTTTAAGTTAGTAGAAAGTATTTTGTTCTTATTCCTTGTTAATGAAAAGAGTCGCATAAATATTTTATGCAAAATCGTGTTTGGTATTCTTTATTCACTTGTCTAAGGTTTAACACATTAAACCCCTAGATCTTGTGGAGCGGTTCCAAAATTCCAAAAAAGAATGTTTTTTAGGCATCTGGATCACAATTGCAAAATCGAACTTCATATATATAATACAATCTGAACCTGCGGTGTATATCAAAGGGATCTTAGGAAGCAGGCTGAAATAAGATTTTGGGTCGATGTTTGGCTCGAATCCTTCTCTAAAAAACCTATTACCATTATTTTTCCTATAGATGACGTGTGATATACTTAATTATTAAAAAACAACTGAAGTCTTAAACCACACTTCACACTATGGCAAGTACACCGAGCGAGTAGTAGCACGGTAAATTACTTTCGGATATCGAACCAAAGACTTGGATTGGCTTTCTATGATAATTCTCTACCGAGTCTTAGCCGATTAATAATTTTATTGTTTTGATTGATTTTAAATGATTAACTAACTAAAAATAGAAAATAACAAATACACTATGAAAACTATTATATATATATATATATATATATATATATAGGGTAAGGATCCTAAGAGAACCCTTTGCAAATTGAGAACTTTGAGAACCATTTTGGACTACTAAAAGCACCTTAAAAATATTTAAAAAATTCATAAAACAAAAAATAACAAAAATTTTAAAAAAGTTAAAAAACCAAAATTCTTATATTCCTGTCCGGTTTCATTAAAAAAATAAAAAATATATAAAAAAATATAAAAAAACGTTATATTATACACATATGTATAATTTTATTTAATCTTTAGTTACATAATATACACATATGTATAATATCATTTATCTTAAATTATACACATGTGTATAAAAAAATCATGTAAATGTACATATATGTATATATTATACATATGTGTATATAATTTGCTAAATCGAGTTTTTTTTAATGTAACCGGGATGTTAAAATAAGAATTTTGTTTTTTTTTTACTTTTTTCATTTTTGTGTTTTTTTTATTTTATGATTTTTTTATTTTTGGGTTTTTTGTGTTTCAAAATGGTTCTCAAAGTTCTCAATTTCAAAAAAGTTCTCTCATGATCCTGATCCTATATATATATATATATGATTTGGTTCATTTCAGAAGTGTTTTTAGTGCGAGAAGTAATCACAACCAATCATATCTTTTCTTTTTAATTTACATTTAAATTATATATAAGGGTATCATGGTAATCTACCGTAATCTTATATATGATAACTTTTAATGGTAGGAGGTTTCAAATATTATTTATATTTTTTTTAAATATGATTTGTTTATCACTTTATCCAACATCTACCGTCCAAGAACATAAACATGTTTTCATGACACACTCATCCATATGTTCTTTTTAAACATTTATGCACCATAACTATTCGTTTTTTTTTGTTTATAACAAATTGTTTATGCCTCCTCTATCGATGTATATGCATGTAAGTGCGTACGTATGTGTGTAGGTACGTATGAGCGTGTGTAGGTATGTACGTCTATATGTTGTATGCTTGTATGTACGTATATCAGTTTGTATAGTGTAGGTACATATGAATACAAATATTAATATGTTTATGCCTCACATGTATGGATGTTGGTACGTATGTCAATACGTATATCGTTATGTTTATGCCTCACATGTATGTATGCATGTATATCAGTTTGTATAGTGTAGGTACATTATGTTTATACATACATACATACATACATACAAACATGTATGTATGTATGTATGTTGGTACGTATGTACATGTGTAGGTAAGCATATCAATATGTATGCATGTAGGTGCATATGTATCTACATAGACACGTATGTACGTTTGTAGGTACGTATATCAATTGATACATCGTTCACATTTACATGAAATCAATACCCTTAATATATTCTACTTATACATCACACTTAAATTCAGAAGTGAAATAAATAAATAAAACCAAACTATGAGATCGTTGTTCACTTCAACGCTGCATACGCGACATATATTTAGACATTGTTATTGACCTTTATCTACCAATCCATCCATACAATCTTCCCTCACCATAGTGTAAACCCCCTGCAATTTGATAAAACATATATCAAGTCTATCCAGGTTTATTAGAAAATAAGCATATTATACAAATTTCATATATTACCTAATTACGTCTAGGTTTCTTCTTAACCGGTGAATGTTCTTTATTTTTCGCAGTCCTTTCACCTCTGACTTCATGTACAACACAAGTAAGCCCAAAATTTGGTTATGTATAATATGTTATATTTAACAAACACAAAGAATCAACATAATAATCAACTTACTACTAGACATTGTCAAAGAATGGATTTGCGGGTCTGACCTGCAAATATAAATCATGGCCACTAATTAGATGCTTGGTGTAAGCATAAATAACTCGTCAATGTAATCCCATTTATATGAAATAAAAAATGGCAACGTAAGGATAAAGTAACATGTTTGAAATAATGATCTTTTGTATACTGGTTCATAAAAAAATACACCAATGCATAATACTCAGTTATTAATAACTACACGATCTAACAAGGTTTATACATTTGATCTAACCATATATTAATACTAATTACACCATACAAGGAGATGTATAAACTATTATAACAAACATAGACCTCCTATGAATATGAATACTAAAGGATCAAATACTAATCTTACACAACAAGCATGTTCTACAAAATTAAATATAAAACATCCGCAACATACATTACTTACTAACTACATAACACAATTACATGTATTCAATCTTTCTAAAAGCAACAGATTTACCTAATGTCAGAAATATTTTACAATTCATATTTTAACAAAATTAACTCTCCATTGAACAAAAACCAAAGTAACAAAATAATTAGGTGTAGGGCATTCTAATGAAGTACGGCTTAAAGAAATCGGTTTGTATGCATCCTTTAGTTTATATGTTACGTTGATTGAAGCAAGCATCACAAATTAACATACATACCTTTAACCTTGCGTAGGGTTCTGTCACTAGAAAAAAAAAACCCCAATTAGGCCTCTAAACACCCTGATTAACCACAACGAGGGATAATTGCTTCTTATACACACACAAATAAAATAAGTCTAGTTAAATTTATCGATTTTTTTTATCAATTTCATATGTAGTGTCGATTTCCCGCTAGGAGTGATGAGCAATTTAGGAGTGAAACAAGGGATTCTATACGGTTACATATTGTTATCCTGCATGTGAAAGAAAGCATTTGCGATTTTGACCTGCAAGTATAAATCACAATTAATTTTTAAATGCTTGTTGTAATAACCTATTAGTATATATTGTGATGCCATGTAGAGTCTTACCCCAAATCTTTAAATACTACTAACTACACCCAAAAAAACAAACAGATGTATATACTATCTAACATCAACACAAACATGACATTCCGAATAAAAAAGTAGAGTATTATTTAACTACAAAGTATACAATATCCTACACATAAAGTAATAACCTTACACAAATGAGTCAACTCTTTGAAGCATTGATTACAATTATTTTATATCTAAATCAGATGCTCATCCAGTTATACCAAAGCCTAACACTTGATTTTTCGTAAGACACAATCAAACATGATGTGTACCCTTTGTCTAACCATGACTTAACACTAACTACACCATACAACAATATGTATAGACAACATAAAAAAATAAACATCACCTCCAAATAGTGTTGCAACCTCAACATGTTAATTTACACCACATTCATGTTCTTCACTGATATAGAATCCATAGCATGTAGTACTTACTAACCAACACAATAACAACTATTCAACATTTGTAAACAACACAATAATCAAGTTAGAGAGTGTTTTCACTAAATATTTTATCAAAAATTAAGTATTGCTATGAAATACACGAAGAAAGTCAACAAATTATTTGGTGTAGGGCACATCGATGAATTACATATTAATTACTTCTACTAGTATGCATTATTTACCTTATAAGATATTATGATTTAAAAACCACTGCACAATTTACGCAACATACCTTCAATTTCTTGTTCAGGGTTCGGTCACTGTAACATATCTGAAAAAACCCCCCAATTAAGCTTCAAACCCAGTTTGTACATATCCACGATGACCTATTACTTCTTATAATCACCCAAACGGAATCATCATCTTTAACTACTCGATTTCGTATATCGATTTCATATGAGAAGAGGATTTTGCGCGACGATTGTTGTGGAGCAGTTTCGAGTGAAAGCAGGATGTTGTAGACGTTACTTATTTTATGCTACACAAAATGGTCTTTTTTACCCTCTTATGCCTAAAACACCTGCATAAAAGTTCAACAAATTTACAAAAATGTCATCTTCTATTGTGAGCCATTGATTTGTTTAATGAACGTTTGAGATTCACTTCTCGCACTTCTCTTCATAACATCACTTCTCGCATGAACCATCCCCTATATATATATATATATATATATATATATATATATGAGAAAACGAGTATCTAGACTCGGAATCCTGAAAACGACTAACTAGCCTAGGAAATCTAACAAAACACGTGACACTAGGTAGCTATAGATAACGACTCTAGGGAATGCTAATGGGAACTAGATCACCTGGTCAGTCTCACTAAGAGCATTCTCATCCAACCCCTCATATTATGTGACGGGTGTTTTATAATTTAGAGAGTGATTTAAGGTGTTATGAGTGCAAAATTTTATATTTAGAAAACATAGTGGATGTTCTGTATATTTGAAAAATTACTGTTCACCCCATATAATTTTTTAATGTATTTTGAAAGTGGTTATGAGTAAGGGTGTGTTTTTTAACCGTACCCGAATAACTTACCCGAACCGAAGTGTCATGAGACCCAAATAACCCGACTTGAATTCACCCGGATCGAATAAACTCCTAACCCAAACCTGAGATAAAATATTCGGGTTGGTATTTGGGTTGAAATACCAAAATTCGGGTTGACCTGAATAACCCGAAGTATAATACATCGATACATGTATTCCTAATTTTTATTGGGTAGTTTCTCATCCAACCCCTTATATTATGTGAGGGGTGTTTTTATAATTTAGAGAGTGATTTAGGGTGTTGTGAGTGGAGAGTATTTATATTTTAGAAAACATGGTGATTTTCCTGTATATTTGAAAAACTACTGTTCATCCCCTATAATTTTTTAATATATTTTGAAAGTGGTTGTGAGTGAAGGAAAGAAAAATAGTAATGATAAAGGTATAAATAAGTATTATTTAATTGAAAGGGAGAGAGAAAATGTAGTGTGTTTTATTGTAATTTTGGATTTAGGGATAGGGGGTTGGATAGTGACCTTATGTATTCTTGTTCGGCTGTTCTCAAGACTCCAATTAATATTGGATCTATCACATTGGATCTTAATGTATTAACTGTCATAAAGCATGTTAAGAATGTATTATCAATCCAAAAACTTAAATAGTATAGTATTTAAATAAATATGTATTGAACATGTTTCTTCAATTTACACAAGTATTGATCCACATATTACAACATTTCATCCCGTCTAACGCATGATTGTATGATAAATTTCATATTTTGCTAAATACTATATGTTATTGTTGAATATGGTTGTATATTATGGGTTTTATAACGGCTTGAAATATGTTTTTTTTTATTTATGATATTGTTAAAAGTGATAAATTTTTTTAATATGTTAAACCCGAAACCCGACCCGTTTAACTCGAAACCAGAACAAACCGAACTTATTTGGGTCTGTTCATGGGTCAGTTTTTTTTGAGCTCAAACCCGAATAACCCGACCCGAACAACCCGAAAACCCGAATAAATAACCCGAAGAACATCCTTAGTTGTGAGTGAAGGAAAGAGAGAGAAAATATATGTGTTTTTAGTGTAATTTTATATTTAGGGATATGGGGTTGGATGAGAATGCTCTAAAGTGCTGTTTGTTTTTTAAGACAAAAATTGTCTATAATCTGATTTCATCTTATTTCATGTCTGCAACTAAAGATGTGGTCTAAAGGTCTGCAATATGAAATTTTAATACTGTTTGTTTTATAAACTGGATATCGTTTTCATAAGCTGAAAATTAGTTATCTATCATATATATCATAGTAGATAGAAGTCATTTAACGTCTGTAAAGTGTAAACTACTAAATAATTGGTGGTGGTGTACGAACTATGGAAGTGATTGGTGGTGTACGGATTATGGAAGTGGGTGGTAGTAGAACGATTGTGATAGGCAGTGAACGGTGGTGGTGGACAGTGGTGGTGGTGATGGACGGTTTTGGTGGGTGGTGGACGGTGGTAGTGGACGGTGATGGTGGCCAACAGTGGGGGGTGGTGGTGATGAACATTTGTGGTTGGTGGTAGTGGGGCGGACAGTGGCGAACGGTGGTGGTGGGTGGTGTAGTGGACGGTGGTTGTGGCCAACGGGGGTGGGTGGTGGCGGTGATGGACGGTGGTGGTGGTGGTGGTGATGGACGATGGTGGTGGGTGGTTGACAATGGTGGCGGCAGACGGTGGGTGGCGGACGTGGTGGTGGTGGGTGGTGGTGGCGGCGGACGTGGGTGGTGGTGGTGTTGGACATTGGGTGTTGGTAGGATGTTAAGAAGTATGAAGAAGTTTGAATAAGTGTGAAGATGGTGGATATTAGCTTATTTTTTTAAGACCATAAAACAGTTTTTAGATCGGTTTTTTTAAACAAACTGTCTTCAGAGGCTTATGTCTGTGGGCGCACATACATAAGCCTCAGATGTTTGAAGCAAAAACAAAAACAACCTAACTCTCTAGATACACCTAAGGTAGGGCACACCGAAGTGAGGTCTACTAATGTGTCCAAATGAGACATTAAATAGCTAGTCTTAATGTTACAACTACCATGCTAAAGCTGGTTCTAGCAACTAAAGGGATAGTCGGGATACTAAATCTAAACCATTCTAAACTCTAGCTGCAGGAAATATAAATCGAACTAGGGACTGATCGATGATCATGTAACTGAACACCTAACAGATAAAAATAACTAGACCTGCTCTCTCCTGTTCAGACTCAAGGATGCTACAAACATAAATTATCTAATAGATAACTAGTCCAAATCCTATGGCAGATCCTACCACAAAATAACCAAAAACACTAAGTAACCGATCTATGCATAACCTAACCGACACAGACACAATCATGCAATCAAGAATTGTGGGATCCAAACATAGAACCAATATGATAATTAACATATACACACATATTAGATCGATAGAGAATTAGACTCAATAATAAACACGTGACACTGTTAGAAAACCGAAAGCTAAATAAATATCGTAAACAACTCATCCTCTTCTAGGTGGTTCAAGAAATACTTGAGTTCATGAAATAAATTGAAAGAAAACAAGTTAACAAGTTCAAACCAAAAGATTAACATGATTAACTCGTGAAAATAATACTCTTCGAATCA